>NC_082694.2:37088950-37361450 GCF_949987515.2 Delphinus delphis
CTTTAATTTTTTGCATATCTTATTTTGTACCAGAAATAGTTTATCTTTGAAAATAATCTGTATATATAGAGAGAGAGATAGGGGTAGTAGAAAATACTCAAATCCAGTGGTTACTTTGACACAATACAGAATAGATGGAAATTTTAGCTGGGTTTCAAATATACTAAAATAAAAAAATTACTATAGGAAAATAAAATTTTAGTGCTTTATGACTTAAAAGTAGTATATATGTATTTAAACTGAGATCTAAATTATTTTACTTTTTAAATTGACACCCTATAAAAAACAGTAAGTTATAGTTTTAGTAAAGTACCAGGGACTTCTGACAAACTCATGGTTCTAGAATAAGTCAGAAACTTTGAGCTCTATCATTACTTCTATCCATACTTCACAGACAAAATTAACATGCGTAGATTTATTAATCACAAGTTTTCATTCCTATTCTCAACATACAGGTATTGAAGACAGGAGAAACTGGAGGCAAACTCAGTTTAAGTTTCCATGAAGTGACTCTGAAAAACATTTCTCAATACTTTTTATAAACATCTCCTTCTCCCAGCATGTTTTATGGGGCCACTGTTGGTACTGGTATTTCATCAACTCAGATATTATGGGAAGTCTTGATGTCCTTAGAACCAGAATATGTTGACACACTTGTTCTCAGAAATCCTGACCAAACAGTTCTCTTGAGGGGAATATCCTTGGTTAAGCAGGAGTGCTGAAACTCTCCTTTGTCAGGCCTTACCGTTTCACTTATGTCCTTACTTTTAACATATACTTGCTGCCATTAATTCAGAGGTTTGTATTTTAATTTATTTTGTACTGATTTACTAGCACAGAATTATTCTTCAACTTAGCATTTTTTAAAATTTTTATTTATTTATTTTTGGCTGCATTGGGTCTTTGTTGTCATGTGCGGGCTTTTCTCTAGTTGTGGTGAGCGGGGGCTACTCTTCATTGCGGTGCACAGACTTCTCATAGTGGTGGCTTCTCTTGTTGTGGGGTGTGGGCTCTAGGCGCGTGGGCTTCAGTAGTTGTGGCACGAGGGCTCAGTGGTTGTGGCTCGTGGGCTCTAGAACTTGGGCTCAGTCGTTGTGGCGCACGGGCTTAATTGCTCCACGGCATGTGGAATCTTCCCAGACCAGGGCTCAAATCCGTGTCGCCTGCATTGGCAGGCAGATTCTTAACCACTGTGTCATCAGGGAAGTCCAAGCATTTTTTATATATTATAATGTCAGTAGTCATATCACAACATACTATTATCCTCAATGTCCCTGTGAGGGCAGTGAATAACTTCTACCATTATGTTAATGACAATAAAGTCAGTCTCTTACACTTTACTTACCATAGCTGGCAGAAGAAGGTCTCCGAAATAACATCTTTAATAAATATTATAATACCATAAGTCTACTTACTATATGCCATCTCAGTAATCATCAAAAGCAATTATGAATAGCCTCTCCAAAGTATTGAGAAGGATGTACATATTACGAATGCTCACTGAAGTCCTAATTTACAGCTCTAGTATAGCACTTACAGACTAAGGTTTAGTCAGTTGTGTAGATAGCATGCAATAATTTTTGAAAAGCCCAAGCTTTGGAGTCAAACAGGAAAGTCAGGAGAGGAAGAGCCCCAGAAATCTGCACACGGATCACCTTGAGTCTTTGGCTGAACACTAACCTGTGCATGCATAGAGTGAGACTTCACACTATGGGCAAAGGACAGTGACAGGACAGGTCCATGTCTCCCAGGAATCCCTGCTGTATCATTTATTGGCTGGGAGCAGCCTGTGGGGAATGTAGCCTCAGTGTAGATGCAGTGATGAATCTCACGTCATGGCAGCTGGAGCTATTGGCTTATTTTCTTTCCTGAAGTTAGAGATCTGAGAAATGCACTCTTGTGATACCACTGTCCACCATTTGTTTGTATAGGTCTATTTTTCCACAGCAACTACTCCATGGAAATTGACTGGAGACAAAATAGGAGTTTAGTGAGTTAAACTGCATCCACTGTTGCTGCAGTTCATCTCAGAGTTGCATAGTATTCATCCTCTCCCTCATCTGCTCTCCATTTTATTTCTCCTTGCACAGTTTGCCATAGCACTCAGGCATTTCCACTTCATTGAGTATTGGCCTTTTTTTTTTTTCAGGCTACTAAGAGCCATTCTAGCAGCAATTTATACCATCCTTTGGGGTCCTTGATAGGATATTAAATTCAGTATCCTGAAAAACTGCCACCCACGTTAATGAATTATTTATCCAGTCTTCCATTCCAACTCCCCTGTTGCTGCTGGCACATGCTAGCTAATTCTTTCAACTCTTTAAGTGTGCGGTCTCCTAGCTTATCAAGTCCAGCATATTCTCAGCTAAATTGTGCTGAGATTTAACCCTTGTTATCAGCCTGGCAACCAGGAGAGTAGTAGAGGCATTTCCTGAGGGGAGGGAGTATCTTTTGCATTGTGGGGAGAGGTCTGTATAGAATGTTTTAGCACAGTGGAAGTGCCATCTCAGATTCAGTGGGTCTGCACTGTGAACATCCTCAAGGGCATCCATGCAGCTGTACCTAACCTAGATATCAGTACCTTCAGTGTTCTTAAATAGGGCCTTGACTTTAGCAAAGCAGACCTTCCTTGATGATTCATCCAAATGTCCCTAGCGCTCTGTGACTGTTAACAGTTAGATCTTCCACCTGTCAGTTGTACCTTCCATTCAAATACAGTAGATAAGGACCTCTATAAGCTACCAGAGTGGCTTTCTGGCTGTCACACTTAGCCATTAACTGTAAAGAGCACTCAGTCTCTTATTATTCTTCCCTGGGGCATAAATACAACTTAGTAGTCATTGGCCTATGCCACTGTCTACTTACTAAACAGTGCCCATCCACAGCCTCCACCCCCACTCCAGTACACCACAGAACAGTTCAAAGGAAGGTTTGGTTTGGCTCTCTGGAGCCGTCAAGCCAATATTGCCACTCGAAGAATCCAATGTCAGTCAGGAACAGGACTGCCTCAGTATCCCTTACTGCCCTCATTTATTTTCTAGGAGCAGCTTGTGGAAAGTGTAGCCTTAACACAAAAATACAATGACACATTTCAAAATGGAACAGCTGGGGCTGTCAGTTGCACTCCCTTTAGTAGGAGATCTCAGAGCGATATTCTTATGAATGCCACATTGGGGTCTATAAATAGAAGTGGGAGAGACATCATGAAAACAGCAGAGTAGGGAGCTCCAAGAATCAGTCCCTCAGTGAAGCAAACATTAAGCAAACAAAGACTGACAAAA
This sequence comes from Delphinus delphis, assembly GCF_949987515.2. NCBI lineage: Eukaryota > Metazoa > Chordata > Mammalia > Artiodactyla > Delphinidae > Delphinus > Delphinus delphis. The sequence goes on from NC_082694.2 coordinate 37,092,232, forward strand.
TTAACTTTTTTAAAACTCTAGAATCTAATTTTTAAAACTTGTAATAATCAGGGGAGTGCTTACTAAAGACAGAGACTGCTAACTTTTTGGTAAGAAAGCATTGTTGCATTTTTGTTTACCTGTCTGCCATCCCCCATTCCCCAGTGTGACAGTGGCCAGCATTTCTGGTGTCAGCTAGCTGGTGCCAGAGGGCAACAATGGATCTTTTTCTCCAAAACTGGTCACAAATTTTGACCAGACTTGTGGTTTCCAGAGGGACCAGTGCAGAAGCTTGGCTTTGTTTCACCTTCCTCAGGCTGGAACAGCATCTTTGGCAAAAGCATTTGTGTATGTCAAAAGCACTTCAAGACATAATATGCATAGCTGTCTCTCAGGCAAGGTACGGAGAGTGGGGAAAGCAGCAGACAGATGGAAAGACCTGAGAAAGAGAAGGCTAAGGTGAAGATTTTGGGGGGAATAAAGTTCTTGAAGGACTACCTCATATACCAGGGAATCAGGGGTACAACACACATGCCCACAACAGGATGCATGCTCATAAAAGACCTGAGAGAACCCCAGACTTAAAACTCTGGAGGACCTTTGGGCTATGCACAGCAAGAGTTGAATTCTGAGGCTGAATTGTACATAGGTAGCCTGGCTAAGTAGTGAAAACCATGCCTTAGCTCAGAGACAATCTACAAAGACTGAGAGAATTGTTTGTTTGTTGCTTTAGAATTTTTTTAAAAATCTGTCACATCAGTCTGTCAGGATGTTAAAAATATCTGGCTGATTGCTGAGATAATGAAACAGAGATTTCAGTGATCACACATGACAAGGAATATAGGCTTTGCAAAAATAGTTTGAGAATGTCACTAAACAAATAGATGACTACCCTCAAAAGCAACAACAGTAAAACCTGGAAGAATCTGATTTCCAGAGTTATCACATTATTATATTCAAAATATCTTATTTCCAGCAAAAATTAAAAGGCATACAAAGAAACAGGAAAGTATGGCCCATTCACAAGGAAAAAAAAATAGCATCCCTGGGGAAGCACAGACATTGGGATTTACTAGATTAAAACTTTATTTTTTTTTATTGGAGTATAATTGCTTTACAATGTTGTATTAGTTTCTCCTGTACAGTGAAGTGAATCAGCTACATGTATACATATATCCCCTCCCTCATGTACCTCTCTCCCCTACCATCCCACTTCTAGGTCTTCACAGAGCACTGAGCTGAGCTCCCTGTGCTACACAGCAGGTTCCCACTAGCTATCTGTTTTACACATGGTAGTGTATTTATGTCAAATCTAATCTCCCAATTCATCCCACCCTCCCCTTCCCCTGCTGTGCCCACACATCCGTTCTCTATGTCTGTCTTTCTGTTTAGACTAAGACTTTAAATCAGCTGTCTTACATAAGCTTAGAGATGTAAAGGAAATGATAGACAATGATGTGAAGAAGATCAGAATGATTTCTTACCAGATAGAGAATATCAGTAGAGATTGAAATAATTAAAAGGAACCAAATAGAAAATTTGGAGCTGAAAAGGAAAATTCACCAGATGGGCTCAACAGCAGATTTGAGGAGGCAGAAGAAAGAAACAGTGAATGTTAAAATAGGACAATTAAAATTATCACATGAGGGGCTTCCCTGGTGGCACAGTGGTTGAGAGTCTGCCTGCCGATGCAGGGGACACGGGTTCATGCCCCCATCCGGGAGGATCCCACATGCCATGGAGCGGCTGGGCCTGTGAGCCATGGCCGCTGAGCCTGTGCATCCCAAGCCTGCAAGTCTGGAGCCTGTGCTCCACAACGGGAGAGGCCACGACAGTGAGAGGCCCGTGTACCACAAAAAAAAAAAAAAAAAAAAAATTATCACATGAGAGGAAAAAGGAGAAAAACAATGAACAGAACCTGAGGGACATGTGGGATGCCATCAAGCGTATGCATTATGGGAGTCTTAGAAGGAGAAGAAAATTTAGACTAACTGCAGGAATCTACATATCCAAGAAACACGATGAAATTCAAGTAGAATCAACTCAAAGAAATCCACATCATTCAAAATGTCAAAAACCAAAGACAGAATCTTGAAAGCAGCAAGCAAAAAGCAACTGGTTTTGTAGAAGAGATCCTCAATAAGATTAACAGCTAATTTTTTCATTAGAAACCATGGAAGGCAGAAGGTAGCAGGATCACATTTGAAGTATATAAAGAAAAAAGATCAATCAAGAATTCTACACACCTGTCAAAACTATCCTTTAAAAATGAAGGAAAATTAAGATATTCCCAGATAAAAGCTGAGCAAGTTTACTGCTAGTTGATCTGCCTTATAAGAAATACTAAAAAGGGTCCTTCAGTCTGAAATGAAAGGACTGTATTTCAAAGCAGTACAAAGAAATAAACAATACAAGGAAAGAAAACTATGTAAGTAAATATAACAGCCAGTATTATTATATTTTTTGTTTGTAACTCTTCTTTTTTCCCCATCTGATTTTAAAAACAGTGAGTGCAACAAAAATTGTAATTCTGTTAATGGACACACAGTATTTAAACAGATAACTTTGTGACAATAATAACATAAAGGAGAGGATAGAGCTATATAGAAGTAAAGTTTTGTATGCTATTAAAGTTAAGTTGGTATAATTTAAACCTAGATTGTTATAAATTTAAGATATTGTAATCCTTAGGGTAATCACTAATGAAATAACTAAAAGAGGAAGAGAGAAGGATCAAAATGGTACATTAGAAAAAAATAAATCATATGGAAAAGAAGGCAGTATTGCAAGAATTATGGGACAAAATGATAGATGTAGAAAATAAATAGTAAAATGGCAGAACTGAGAGCTTCTTTATCAGTAATCACACTAAATGAAAATGACAAGCAAACCAAGTCACACCTGTTTGCAGAACCATTGATGAAAAAGACCAGAACCTATCAGAAAAGATCTAATACAACTAAAGATGTAAAGAAGGAGCCACAATAAGAAAGGTAGTAGAGGTGGAGTCATGCTATAGTCAAGTCCCACACCCGTGGGTGGATAACCCACAAAAAGGAGAATAATTACAACTGCAGAGGTTCTCCAAAGGAGTGAGAAGTCCAAGCCCTGTATCAGGCTTCCCAGCCCAAGGGTCCTGTACTGGGAAGATAAGACCCCAGAGCATTTGGCTTTGAAGGCGAGAAGGGCTTACTTTTGGGTGTCCTAGAGGGCTGAGGGAAATAGAGACTTTACTCTTAAAGGGCACACACAAAATCTCACATGCTCCAGGACCCAAGACAGAAGCAGTAATCTGCTAGGAGCCTGGGTCAGACCTACCTGCTGATCTTGGAGATTCTCCTGGAGAGGCGGGAGGCAACTGCAGCTCACCCTGGAGACATTATGATTGTTGTGTGTTCCCGTTATGCCTCTTTGTCTTTGACACTACTGTTTGTTTTGAAGTCTATTTTATCTGATAATTTTACCATTCTAGCATTCTTATACTGTTTTCCATCCATTTACTTTCACACTGTGTCTGTATATTTACAGTGTATTTCTTATAAACAGCATATAGTTGAGTTTTGCTTTTTTTTAATCCGTTCTAACAATCTTTGTCTTTTTATTGGAGTGTTCAGCCCGTTAATATTTATGTAATTATTGATATGGTTGAAAGTCAATCTACCATTTTTTTTGTTTTCTGTTTATCTCTTCTAATATTTGTTCCTCTGTTCCTTCTTTTTGATTATTTGAATATTTTTCAGAATTTTGTTTTCATTTATGTTTGCTTTTTTAGCTATAGCTCTTTACATTATACTTTTTAGCTGCTCTAAGGGTTACATTAAATATCCATAATGTTCCACAGTTTACTTAGAGTTAATATAGTACTATTTCATGTAAAATGTAGAAATCTTACATGTCAATTGGTTCATTTACCCACCTCACTTCATCCTTTATGCCAAGGGTCCCCAGTCCCTGGACCATGGACCACTACCAGTCTGTGGCCTGTTAGGAACCAGGCCACACAGCAGGAAGTGAACAGCGGGTGAGCGAGCGAAGCTTCATTTGTATTTACAGCCGCTCCCCATCACTCGCATTACCACCTGAGCTCCGCAGATCAGTGGTGGCATTAGATTCTCATAGGAGTGCGAACCCTACTGTGAACTGCGCATGTGAGGGATCTATGCTGTACGCTCCTTATGAGAATCTAATGCCTGATGATCTGAGGTAGAGCTGAGGCCATGATGCTAGTGCTGGGGAGTGGCTGCAAATATAGATTATCATTAGCAGAGAGGTTTGACTGCACAGAGACCATAATAAATCAACTGCTTGCAGACTCATGTCAAAACCCTATCAGTGAATGGCAAGTGACAATTAAGCTGCATCTTACGGAGCAGACTGGACATAAACAACACACTTCAGGTGTCACTGTCTCCCATCACCCCTAGATGGGACCATCTAGTTGCAGGAAAATAAGCTCAGGGCTCCTACTGATTCTGCATTATGGTAAGTTATATAATTATTTCATTATATATTACAATGTAATAATAATAGAAATAAAATGCACAATAAATGTAATATGCTTGCATCCTCCCAAAACCATCCCCCCACCAACCCGGTCCATGGAAAAATTGTCTTCCATGAAACTGGTCCCTGGTGACAAAAAGGTTGGGAACTCCTGCTTTATGCTATAGTTGCCACATATATTACCTATATATGTTATAACCCCCACAAAACAATTTTATAATTTTTGCTTAAAACACACATATGTATGTTAAATAAAGGAAATGATCTTCTTTACATTGATCACTTGTAGTACTTTGCATTATTTATTGAAGAACTGAAGTTTCCATCTGATATCATTTATTTTGGCCTAAAGAACTTCCTTTTGCCCTTCTTATACTGCAGTTCTACTGGAGATACATATCATAGAGGTGTTTTTCCCTTGAAAATGTCTTTATGTCACCTTCATTCTTGAAAGATACTTTTTGCCGAATATAGAATCTGTGTGACAGTCTTATTTCCTTTGCGTACCTCAGACATTTATTCCACTGTCTTTTTGAGATTATTCTATTTTTGTCTAAATTATTAAATGGGATATTTAGCTCATCAATTTTTAACCTTTCTTCTTTTCTTAATACAAACACTTAGGGCTACGAATTTCCCTTCAAGTGTCTCATTTGCTCAAGTTTTTCAATTACTTCTAAGTATTTTTAAATTTCTATTATAATTTTTCTTTGACTAATGACATTTTAGTTTCTAAATGCATATGGATTTATTGCTTATCTTTCTATCAAAAACTGCATTGTTGACAGATTCATTATATATATTATTCCTTAAAATTTATTGAGACATGCTTTTTTATTTACTAACATAATTTTGTAAGGATTCCATGTGTGTTTGAGGAGGATGTGTATCCACTAATTTATGAGTGACAAGTTCTATGTATCCAGTAAATCCAGCTGTGTAATTATGTTGTTTAAGACTTCTATTTCTTTACGAATTTTTTTACTGCTTGGCCTAGCAAAAATTCAGATATAACTTTGAACTTTCCCCTTTGTTGGTGGGCTCATTATTTATTTTAATTCTATCAGAGATTTGATCTATATACTTTTAGCCTATTTTATTAAATGCATCCAGTCTAGAATTTTTGTATCTTCCTGGAGACATGAAACCTTTATTATTTTGTTCTTACTCTTTCTATCTCTAATAATTTTTTTTTTCTAAAAACCATTTATCTGATTATATAGCTACCTTAGCTTTTTAACAAGAAAATTTTATTGAGGTTTAATTTGACTACCATAGAATTTATTCACTTAATTCTACAATTCAATGATTTTTAGTAAATTTTCAGATTTGTAAACCATTATCTTGATCTAATTTTAAACATTTCCTTTATCCGAAGAAGATCCCTCATGCCCATTTGTAGTCACTCCCTTTTCCCAACCCTAGCCAACCACAAATCTACTTTCTGTCTCTATAGATTTATCCTTTTTGGACATTTCATATAGATAGAATCATACAATATTGCTTCTTTAACTGTTAACGTAATATTTTTTAGTTCATCTATTTTGTAGTATGTATCAGTGCTTCATTCCTTTTTACTGCTGAAACCTGCTTCATTGTTTGGATATACCGTATTTTAATTCGTTCATTCATCAGTTGATTGACATTTAGGATTGTTTCTACTTTTAAGCTATTATGAAAAATGTCACTATGTATACATGAGTGTAAGTCTCTCTGGGGTATGTTTCATTTCTCTTGGGTAGATACGTAGGAATTGCCATGAAATTGAGTGTAATTGTATGTCAAATTTATGTGTAATATTTTCAGAAACTGCCAAACTTTTTCCCAAAGTGGCTGCATTACTTTACATTCTTATCAATAATTGCCTTCTATTTTCTTCTATCCTTCTACTTTTAACCTTGTTTGTCTGTATGATTTAGATGTGGCTTTTATAAATAATATAAAACCGGATTTTACTTTTCCAGTTTGACACTCTGTCTTTAAACTGGTGAGTTTAGTCCATGTATATGATTATTTTTATATTGAGCTGTTTCTATCTTCCTTTGTGCTATTTTCCTGTGCTTCCTTTTATTCCTTTCCTGTTTTTTATTTTTATTTACATTTTTATTGGAAAAAAAATTTTATTGGAGTATAGTTGATTTACAATGTTGTGTTAGTTTCAGGTGTACACTAAAGTGAATCAGTTATACATATAAATATTTCCACTCTTTTTTATATTCTTTTCCCATATAGGACACTAGAGAGTATTGAGTAGGGTTCCCTGTGCTCTATAGTAGGGTCCTTATTGGTAATCTATTTTATATATAGTATTATGTATATGTCATTCTCAATCTCCCAATTTATCCCTGCCCCCCTTTCACCCCTGGTAATCATAAGTTTGTTTTCTGTATCTGTGAATCTATTTCTGTTTTCTAAATAAGTTCATTTGTACTATTTTCTTTTAGATTCCACATATAAGTCATATTGTATGATATTTGTCTTTGTCTGACTTACTTCACTCAGTATGATAATCTCTAGGTCCATCCATGTTGCTGCAAATGGCATTATTTTGTTCTATTTATTTATTTATTTGGCTGCATTGGGTCTTCGTTGCTGCGCGCAGGCTTTCTCTAGTTGCGGCGAGTGGGGGGCTACTCTTTGTTGCGGTGCACAGGCTTATCATTACGGTGGCTTCTCTTGTTGCAGAGCACGGGCTCTAGGCACACGGGCTTCAGTAGTTGCAGCATGTGGGCTCAGTAGTTGTGGCTCGTGGGCTCTAGAGTGCAGGCTCAGTAGTTGTGGTGCACAGGCTTAGTTGCCCTGCGGCATGTGGGATCTTTCCAGATCAGGGATTGAACCCAGGTCCCCTGCATTGGCAGGCAGATTCTCAACCACTGCACCACCAGGGAAGTCCTATTTTGTTCCTTTTTATGGTTGAGTAATATTCTATTGTATATATGTACCACACCTTCTTTATCCATTCCTCTGCCAATAGGCTTAAAAGTTGCTTCCATGTCTTGGTTATTGTAAACAGTGCTGCAGTGAACATTGGGGTTCATGTATCTTTTCGAATTATGGTTTTCTCTGGATATATGCCCAGGAGTGGGATTGCTGGGTCATATGGTAGTTCCATTTTTAGTTTTTTAAGGAACCTCCATACTTTTCTCCATAATGGTTGTACCAATTTACATTCCCACCAGCAGGGTAGGAAGGTTCCCTTTTCTCCACACCCTCTGCTGCATTTACTGTTTTTAGATTTTTTGATGATGGCCATTCTGACTAGTATGAGGTGATACCTCATTATAGTTTTGATTTACAATTTTCTAATAATTTGTGACATTGAGCATCTTTTCATCCGCATTTTGCCATCTGTATGTCTTCTTTGGAGAAATGTCTATTTAGATCTTCTGCCCAGTTTTTGATTGGGTTGTTTTTTTTATATTGAGCTGCATGAGCTATTTGTATATTTTGGAGATTAATCCCTTGTTGGTCGCTTTGTTTGCAAATATTTTCTCCCATTCTGTGGGTTGTCTTTTTGTTTTGTTGATGGTTTCCTTCACTGTGCAAAAGCTTTTAAGTTTAGTTAGGTCCCATTTGTTCAGCTTTGTTTTTATTTTCATTGCTCTAGGAGGTGGATTCAAAAGCATTGAATGTTGCTGCGATTTATGTCAAAGCATGTTCTGCCTACATTTTCCTCTAAGAGTGTTAGAGTGACCGGCCTTACATTTACGTCTTTGATCCATTTTGAGTTTATTTTTGTGTATGGTGATAGAGAATGTTCTAATTTCATTCTTTTGCATGTAGCTGTCCAGTTTTCCCAGCACCATTTATTGTCTTTCTTCACTTGTGTAGTCTTGCCTCCTTTGTCATAGGTTAATTGACCGTAGGCTTGTGGATTTATCTCTGGGCTTTCTATCCTGTTCCATTTATCTATATTTCTATTTTTGTGCCAGTATCATACTGTTCTGATGACTGTAGCTTTGTAGGATATCCTGATGTCAAGGAGCCAAGATTACTTTGGCTATTCAGGTCTTTTGTGTAGCCATACAAATTTTAAGATTTTTTGTTCTAGTTCTGTGAAAAATGCCATTGGTAATTTGATAGGGATTGCATTGAATCTGTAGATTGCCTTGGGTAGTATTGTCACTTTGACAATATTGATTCTTCTAGTCCAAGAACATGGTATATCTCTCCATCTGTTTGTGTCATCTTTCATTTCTTTCATCAGTACCTTGTAGTTTTCTGAATACAGGTCTTTTGCCTCCATAGGTAGGTTTATTACTAAGTATCTTATTCTTTTTGATGTGATGGTAAATGGGATTGTCTCCTTAATTTATCTTTCTGATCTTTCGTTGTTAGCATATAGGAATGCAAGAGATTTCTGTGTATTAATCTTGTATCCTGCGACTGTACTAAATTCATTGATGAGCTCTAGTGGTTTTCTGGTAGCATCTTTAGGATTTTCCTTTTTGTTTTAACTTTGTATTTTATATTGGAGTATCGCTGACTAACAATATTATGATCAGGTGTACAGCAAAGTGATTCAGTTATACATATACATGTATCTTTTCTTTTTCAAATTCTATACAAGAATAATGCTTATCCTCTCTTTATAATTTGAAGATATATCCCTACTGTCTTCTACATCCCATTCTTTGACTCCTGTCCAGAGTAGTTCTGCCTCCCCCACCCCCATTTTTGCTCTTTGCTCAGGGATTCTTACTCTAGTTTCAATCAAGGGACTTTGGTTAGTTGGTTATTTTTTGGTTGACAGTGTGGTACCCTTGGAAATTTCCTTTCTTTAGAGTCCTGTATTGTACTTTAACATATATTTTCTAAGCAATCTAGTTGGGAGCGCCCTTTGATATTTTTGGTTGTCCATACTGCCAGATGCCAATGCCAATTCTTTCATTTTATCATAATGTTAATCGTTACTCACCTAGAAAGAAGAGTACCTCCTAACCTGTCCACCTTAATTTCATTTTTTCCAATTTCAATTAATCATATATATGGTTGCCAAATTGACAGTGGACATATTAGACATGCTCTGTGGTTGTCACTGCCTTGACAGGGACATGGTCTGCTCCCTAGTTGCTGGAGTAGAGTCCCCCAGAGCCGTTTCTTACCTGTGTTCTGATCTGTGGTGTGAGGTAGGTGGGATTGGAGCACTCCCACTGGGAGAGAAGCCACTGAGTATTCCTCCTCTGGAGCTGCTCACCTGGGTGTGCTCTGTTGTGTCACCTTTCACCCGTTGTGCGAGCTCTCAGATTACACGGTTGTTGGCACTGCTCTTGGTCGCACCTTAACTGTGGGTATGCGGGCAATTGGCCCTGTTGTCTCTCAGTTGTTGTTTTCACCAGGGCACCAGCATAGATCCACTGTTCTTGTGGGTTTTTTTAATACTTCTTGAATTTTTTTCTTTTTCAATTCACTCAGCCGCAACCCCACTCTACCTATACTGCTATTCGAGTAATTTATACAATCTTTTAGTGGTTATTATTTGAAATCTGACTATGCATAGTTACCAAAATCAAACAATTATTATCTTCAACAGTACAAAAAGCAAAGACCTTAGCACTTGATTTACATGATATATGTAATTAGTATTTTCTGATCTTAAAAATATCAGACCATTTGTGTGTGTTGCTGTATGTCTGTGTGTATTTAACTGTATATTAACCAAATCTTTTTTTTTGAAGCCATTCCTTCTTGCTTCTAAAACCTTCCTTCTGGGATCATTTTCCTTTTTCCTGAGTTATGTTCCCTAGAAGTCCCTTTATTGAAGATCTGTTCAATGCTTTCAGTTTTTGTACATCTGAAAGTGTCTTTATTTTTCTCTAATTGTTGAAAGAAAATTCCACTGTCATATTATACAAGAGTAATGCTTATTTTCTCTCTATAATTTGAAAGTATATCCCTAATGTCCTCTACATCCCATTGTTGCCATTGAGAAGTCTGGTGTCAGTCTGTATCAGTAGTTACTTTGTAGGTGATCTGTCTTCTCTCTGGCAGTTAATATCTTTTTATTTTTGGAGTTCTGCAATTCCATTACAGATGTCCATAATTATAGATTCTTTTCAATTTATCCTGCTTGATATATATTGTCCCTCTTGTGTTTATTGATTCATATCATTTATCAGCTTTGGAAAATTCTCAGCCTTTAACTTAATTACCTGATTAGACATATTAGACTTTTCCATGTTCTCTGTATTGCTAATCTCTCTTTATATTTATTTCTCTGTACATTTTCTATAATTCCTTACTTATGCCTCTTTTACTTCACTAATTCTCTCTTTGTGACAAATTATTTAACTCCAGTTCAGGTTTTCATTTCCAAAAGTTCTATTTTATTTCTTAAAAAATCTACCTGGTAATTTTTTTTATTATATCCTGTTGTATGTTTATTTTCATGGTTCCATAATTATTTCTTTTAAAATCTTATGCTGAATTATTTTATATTCTAACTTTAATAATTCAGTGATCTGAAATCCCTGGAGAAGTAAATCTGTTGTTTATTTTCTAATTTTCCATCACAGTAGCTTGTTTTCTTTTGTATTCAGTGATCTTTCATTGTGAACTCATACTTGTTTTATTTTAATTTATGGCAGTCCTGATGGCTTCTATCAAAAGTGCTTTAATCCAGACATGAATTTTCTTTTTATTTTTTCTACCAAAGTTAGGGGCACTAATAACCTGGGATCATTTTAGCCCATGTCTTAATCAAAAGTCTCAGGCTTAGCCCCTTTACCTTGAGACTTGTTCAGGGCTCAGTCTACTGAGGGTGATGACCCAGAGTAGTTCTGCCTTTTTTCCCCTCATTTTTGCTCTCTGCTCAGGGATCCTTACTGTAGTTTCAATCAAGGGACTTCGGTTAGTTGGTTATTTTTTTTACTGAGAGTGTGGTACCCTTGGAAATTTCCCTTTTTTTAGAGTCCTGTGTTGTACTTTAACATATATTTCATAAGCAATCTAGTTGGGGAGCGCTCTTTGATATTTTTGGTTGAACATACTGCCAGACGCCAATGCCAACTCTTTCATTTTATCATAATGTTAATCATTACCTCTCAACCTCCTGACCTGTCCACCTTAATTTCATATTTCCCAATTTCAATTAATCATATATATGGTTGCCAAATTTATGTATCAGTGGACATATTAGACATGTTAAATTTGAGTTTCCTGGAAATAAAGAGTTTGGAGCTCAGGAAATAAATGGATTCTAGAGATTTATGGGTCATTGATATAATTATCAATGCCATAGGAGCGGGTAAGGTTACTGGGGAAAACTTCATGGAGTAGGCAAAGAAAAATTAACTTAAAAAGGAGACTAAGAAGATGAATTCTAAGAATTGAGAAAACAAAGAATGAATCTCCAAATGCAAGGAAAGAGAGGGTTTCAAGGAGGGGAAGTTAATAGGGTCAGATATGGCCAAAAGGGCACACAAGATAAGAACTTATCTTTAAGTCTGGATAATTTATTACTGCTAGAAAAGTTTCATTGGAGTGGCAACAAGTGCAAGATGGCAGTGAATGTATGGAAGAGTAGTACAACTTGCTGATCCTCTGTCTTCTTCCTCATTACATCCCATTTCCACTGTATATATAATGAATCATTCAGCTTCCTGGAACAAAAATAAACACAATTTTCTTCTGATCTTCCATAGTTGAAAGGGATTCAAGCAAATACTGGAGATGCTAGTAAGTAGAGCCAGGGAGGAGATGTGATAACAGTAATCAAACACAGCATGGAAATTGTGAAGTGTTTCAGGTTCTGGACCTACCAGCTCATATGGAATTATCATAAGCCTTGTGTGTTTGAATTTTAATTATATTAGCTATTTCACTAATAAATGTATGTACTCTGTCAATAATAATTTATATTCTACATTTCTGACACGTTTTATTTGAAATCTATATTTTTTTAAAATAAATTATTTATTTTTGACTGCATTGGGTCTTCATTGTTGCATGAGGGCTTTTCTCTAGTTGTGGCACGCAGGGGCTACTCTTCGTTGTAGTGTGCAGGCTTCTCATTGTGGTGGCTTCTCTTGTTGTGGCACATCATTATATTTTATACCATTTTATTTCACAACATAAAACAGAGAACAACTTGGTTATTTATGTTCTTGTTTCTTGAGTCAGAAAGACTGACAGTTATATGTAAGTCTCAACATTTAGACAAAATAAAGATGAACTTTCATTCCAAAATCCTGTGCAAATTGTACGTTCGTGACATGCTTTTCTCTCAGGATTTTAAAATGTCTACAGAGGTAATTAATTTAAACTGAAGTTTGTTCTCATGTATTTTAGCCTAAAATTAAACTTTCACAAAGAAAATTCTCAGTTTTACCTCAAGGAAAGATAGGATAAAAGAGTAGAAAAGTAGTATCTTAAAAAAATACTTATCCGAAAAAGAGGGGATATTTGTATACATATGGCTGATTCACTTTGCTGTACATACAGCAGAAACTGACACGGCAGTGTAAAGCAACTATACTCCCAGAAAAAAAAAATCTTAGAAACTATTTATTATTTTCATTTACAACAGAGGAGAACGTATTTTTTCCAAACTCACAAATATGAAAGTTTTGTAATAATGCAACATTTGACTTCTTAACTTTTACCTAAGAAACATAAAAGTATAATTATATGATTAATTGCTCTTATCCTGCTATATTCTCCATATCCCCATACTTTTCTCCTACATAACAAAACACAACAAAGTAAAATATAATGAGAAACATTATTTCCTAAGCTATCATTTCTCTACATTCAGCAGCACCTAATCTGGTTATGTTTATCTTTGAAAGTTGCACTGAACACCTCCACAGGGCTGTGTGCCTCAGCTCCTCCTAAGTACTATAAGAGTTCACATAGGGAAGATCCCAGAAGGCAAAGTCCCTCCTGTTTGAGAATATTTTTCGTATCAGAACAAAAACAGTAACACGTAAGTAAATTAAACAAACTGATCTCTCCTCTTCTGTAGTTTTGTTCACAACATATAACATTTCTTTTCTACCTTATAGGTACCAGAGATTTGAAAAGGCATTTCTGTTAGCTGTTGACATTGGTGCTCGTGACCTGTTTATGGTGAGTCATTCCCAGAGATGATTTTGTGCCTTCAGTTCTAAGGCTGAGTAAGTTGTCAGCTTTTGTGACCATTAAAAAGGATTAGTGTCATTTGTGCCTTCGACACATGGTGGGAAAGTATTATTCCATCCTGGCTTGCAGCTCTGCCTTCATGAAACTGGTCAATAGCCATCTAGTCTCTTTTGACTTGTTGACATTTTCCTTGCCAGACCCAAAGGGTTTTTTAGTTTTCTAAGAATTTATAATTCTTGAACATTTCTCCTCAGGTACGTTGATGTGAGGGGATGACACCTTTGTTATCTAACAAGCTTAAATGTCTTTCTAATCCATTCTCTAAAGAAGTACAGCTTCAGAAACCAGGACATAGGGCAAAACATGTCCCCTAGATCTTGAATGTGCTCAGTTTGTCCCTTCGATTTTAGTGAGAAGTAACATATTATGAATGTTCTCACTTGTATTTTTAAAGTATCCACAGTGCAAAGTGGATCCAAGAGGATATAAATTCAAATATGCTTTAATCCTCCATTTATTAGCTACGGAACAGTAAAATCAACCAGTTTCTTACAGATCTTTGTGCTCTGTATCAGGTTCTTATTTTATAAGATCTTTCACCACAGCGTCCATTGAGATCAGATAAACAAAGGTGGGGTTCCTGGTTTTCCAGCATATTGTGCTCCACAGAGATTTCACTGTTGTCAATGAAACAACGAAGCAAAAGCTTCTTGAAGACAACAAAAACTTCTGGAAGGCTCTTTTACCTGAATTTTCTGCACAAATGAAGACATTTTGTAGTTTAAATTAAGCTTTGATGCTTTAGATGTTAATATGGGTTCATGACTTTGGAATGAATTTGTTATTTAAATTCTAATTTTGCATCATTCAGTTAAATTGTGCTTTCATTGATCATACTTCACATGTATGCGCCTTTTGTTGGTCATCTGTATTTTATTAGGTCATTGATCAGGCATATTAGTATATGAAGGGAACATTTTATTATTTTCACCAAAGTCTATGCATGCAGACATCACAGTGTCAGAAATTTAATTACAACACCTTTTAGATTTTCTGACCCCAATGACTTTCACTCTTTATCTCCACCTTCTCACCTCTGACACTACTCACAAGTAAAGGTAGATTTTCTTCATATTTCTTTATTTTTTTTATGTCTATAGTCCCAGTCTTTTTTCTAGCGAAGAAAAGAACTGAAGAGATGAGTATTTAAATATTTAGTGTCTGGTAAACTTTCTTTCTCAATGTATTATTATATTGCTCTGTAATTTTTGCTTCTTTGGCTATTAATAAATAATCATCAAAGCCATCTTATAAATTTTTTTCAAATCCTATCTGTTTCAGCATTTAGTCTCAGTTAGGCAGTAACAATATAAAGAAAGTCTCCATGTTAGTTTAAAGCCAAATAGGCTTTCTGCTGATAGGCTAACCCTAACCCTAACCCATAAGGATATTTACTAGTAAAAGGTAAAAACCTAAAATAAGGGAATGAGAGAAATAGTTTTACTTTCCTTTTTATTTGTAAAAGTGAACAATCAAAATGCTACATCCTTATTCTTCCTATGTAACTTTGCTTATTTATAGCCCAAGATTTGCCTTAAGGAAGCATTAAGAGCCTTAAGAGAGCATTAAGTCCTTAAACAAAGCTCCATTTAAGCTCATGATTCTACTATATACATTTGAAGCTCCATATTGAAATTGTCTAAAGAATTTATCATGTTTTCTAATAGATCACATATTAGTATTTAAATTATCATCTAGCCTATATACTGAGAAATATTACCTCTTTGAATTTAAAAGTTTTTAAAATAGGATTATTCCTACATGTAAATTATCTTCTCTCACCAAGATATCTCTTCCTTAAAGAATAAAAATATGACCACATTGAATGCAAAGGGGTCACCAAAAAAGCATAATGGTTAACCTGAGAATATTCTTTTTGCATTAGCATCTATCAGAGATAGAAGGATAAAAGACATATAGCATGATATCAATAGGCCTTGAATATTAAAAAGTCAGTATGTGGGTACTGGACCTGAGGAAATGGGCCAGAAAGGACCTCTTTGTCTGCTTTACACTGTAGCCTAAGTGAACATCTTCTAAAATTAGGGTCAGCAACCTATGGCCTGCCAGCCAAATCTAGCCCCAAAATGGCTTTTTACAGTTTTAAATCGCTGAAAAAAATCAAAAGAAAAATAGTATCAAAACACTTTAAAATATATGATATTAAAAATACATGATAGTGAAATTCAAATTTCAGTGTCCATAAGTGATATGTTACTGGAACACAGCCAAACTGATTTATGTAATGTGTATGACTGCTTTATTCTATGATGGTAGAGTTGAGTGGTTGCAAGAGACTATATATCTTGTAAAGCCTAAAATATTTCTATCTGGTGTTTTACAAAAAAAGTTTGCAGACCCCTTGTCAAAAAAATCATAATTTATAATTTCACTCCTCTATTTAAAACCCTTTAGCAGCTTCTCGTCACCTTTGGGATAAATTCTAACTCCTTAATATGGCAGCTAAGGTCCCTCCATTCTCATCTCTCTGCTTTCCAGCTACATCAGCTTTCTTTCAGTTCTGGGAAATGTACTCTACTCCTTATTATATCCAGACCATGTTAAGGAGTTTGGGTTTATCCTTACCCCAGATCAGCAAGGTGTAATGGGAAGGTGTAATGGTAGATACATGGAATTTGGGTCATAAGTTGTCTTCAAGATCAGTAACTTTTGAGTTTTTTAAAATGTATATAAATGACGATGATAATATAGTACCTACCCATAGGTTGGGTTTTTTTAATTGAATAAAAGCATCTTTGAATTCTGTAGTGCTTTATAATTTTTAAGTTTCACACAGATGATTTCATGTAATCCTATAATAACCCTTTGTTTCCCTTCACTCCTATATCGCCCCTCCCTATTTCCCTCTCCCCACTGGTAACCACTAGTTTGTTCTCTATAAGTCTGCTTCTTTTTTATTATATTCACTAGTTTGTTGTATTTTTTAGATTCCACATATAAATGATATCATACAGAATTTGTCTTTCTCTGACTTATTTCACTTAGCATAATGTCCTCCAAGTCCATCCATATTGCTGCAAATGGCAAAGTTTCATTCTTATTTATGGCTGAGTAGTATTCCAAGGTATATATATAAGACACCTTCTTTATCCATTCAACTGTTGATGGAAACTTAGGTTGCTTCCATACCTTGGCAATTATAAATAATGCTGCTATGAACATTAAGGTGCATGTATCTTCTTTGACTTAGTGGTTTTGGGGTTTTTTTCGGATATATATCCAGGAGTGGAATTGCTGGTAGTTCTATTTTAAGTTTTTTGAGGAAACCCCATACTGTTTTTCACAGTGGCTGTACCAATTTATGTTCTCAACAACAGTGTATGATGGTTCCCTTTTCTCCACATCCTCACCAACATATGTTGTGGTCTTTTTGATGATAGCCATTCTGACGGGTGTGAGGTGGTATCTCATTGTGGTTTTGATTTGCATTTCCCTGATGATTAGTGATGTTGAGCATCTTTTCATGTGCCTGTTGGCCAACTGCATGTCCTCATTTGAAAAAACTGGCTATTCAGTTCTGCCCATTTTGTAATTAGGTTGTTTGTTTTTTTTGATGTTGAGTTGTATGAGCTTTTTATATATTATGAATATTAACCCCTTATTGGTCACATCATTTGCAAATATTTTCTCCCATTTAGTAGGTTGTCTTTTCACTTTTGTGGATGGTTTCGTTTGCTGTGGAAAAGCTTTTAAGTTTAATTAGGTCTCACTTGTTTATTTTTGCTTTTGTTTCCTTTCCTTTTAGGAGATGGATCCAAAAATATATTGCCATGATTTAAGTATTCTGCCTGTTTTCCTCTAGGAGTTTTATAGTATCTGGTCTCACATTTATGTCTTTAATCCATTTTGAGATTGTTTTTGAATCTTAATGGAGATACTGTATTGGAAGTACTTTGTAAACTAGGAAGTACTAAACAGATATTATGTGTCATTACTATTAAGAGAGAGCAACAGTTGTTTTTACATGCCAGTTGCAAGAAATAATGAAGACCTGAAACGGCCTGAATTACATGAATATAAAAGAGAAGATATTTTGTAAGCAAAATCAATATGATTCAGTAAGCCCTTAGATGAAAATGAACTATTTAGATTATGAGTAAATAATAATATAATAAAAACAATACCATAAAATATAAAGAACAAAGTAAAAAAAAAATCACTTGAAATTTTCTTATCCAGAAATGAACATCCTTTAAAATACCTCTATAAGTGTACACACTAAATTTTTTATTTATAACTAGTTTTTTTTTCATTCATCAATGTTATAGTGACAGTTTTCCATAAAAATAAATATAGACCTATATCACTACTTTAATGGTTACATTGTATTCCATTTTATGGGTGGTACTGACATAAAAGCAGGCATATAGACCAGTGGAACAGAATAGAGAGCCTAGAAGTAAACCCATGAATATACTGTCGACTGCTCTTTGACAGGGGCACCAAGAACACACAATGGGGAGAGGATAGTCTCTTCAGTAAATGGTGGTGGGAAAACTGGATATCTACATGCAAAAGAATGGAACTGGGCCCACTCACAAAAATTACCTTATACCACTCACAAAAATTAACTCAAAATGGGTTAAAGACTTACATGTAATACCTGAAAACACAAAACTCCTAGAAGAAAACATTGAGAAAAAGCCACTTGACATTGGTCTTGGCAGTAATTTCTTGGATAAGACACCAAAAGCAAAGGCAAAAAAAGCTAAAATAAATAAGTAGGACTACATCAAACCAAAAAGCTTCTGCCCAGCAAAGGAAACAAACAAGAAAAAGAAAAGGCAGTCTATGGAATGGGAGAAAATATTTGCAAATCATATATCTGATCTGGAGTAAATATCCAAAATACGTAATGAACTCATACAACTCAATACCAAAATTCAAATAATGCAATTTAAAAATGTGCAAAGGACCTGAAGAGATATTTTTCCAAAGAAGACATACAAATGGCCAACAGATACAGCAGTCGTCAGGGAAACGCAAATCAAAACCACAGTGAGCTATCACCTCACACCTGTTAGGATGGCTTTTTTCAAAAAAGACATAAGATCAAAAAATGTTGGCAAGGATGTGGAGAAAAGGGAACCCTTGTACTGTTGGTGGGACTGTAAATTGATACAGCCATTATGGAAAACAATATGGAAGTTCCTCAAAAAATTAAAAATAGAACTACCATATGATCCAGTATTCCCACTCCTGGGTACATATCCAGAGGTAACAAAATCAATATCTTAAAGAGATATATGTACTTCCATGTCCACTGCAGCATTACTCACAAGAGCCAAAATCTGGAAGCAAGTTATATGTCCACTGACATGAGTGGATGAAGAAAATATAATACATAGAAATATATATATATATATATATATATACACACACACACATACATATATATACACATACACACACACACACACACACAGACTATGGAATATTGTTCAGCCAAAATATGAAGGAAATCTTGCCATTTTCTATAACATGGATGAACCTGGAGGGCATTATGCTAAGTGAAATAAGCCAGATAGAGAAAGACAAATACTGTGTGGTATCAGTTATATCTGGAATCTTAAAAAGAAAAATCTGATTTCATAGAAATAAAGAGCAGAAGGGTAATTGCTAGAGGCTAGTTAGTGCTCTTTGTGTACTGTTTTTAAAATCTTTTATTATCCCAAGGTCTTGAAAATATTCTCCTTTTTTAATCTTCTAAAAGTTTTATTATTTTAATGTTAACAATCAAACCTATGATCCACCTAGGTATGGCTCAAAGTTAATTTCTGTCACATATATATACACATACACACACACACACACACACACACGTATATCCAGTTGACCTATGACTGTTTATTAACAAGACTGTCCCTTGCTTAGTGCTTTACATGGCCACCTTTGTCATAAATCAGGTTCCCATATATACGTTTAGGTCTGTATCCCTGTACCAAGACCAGTCTTAATTATTGTCCTTTTTAAGTATTTATATCCAGTAGCATAAGTCTTCCAACTTTGTTTAAATGTGTTGTTCTTATTCTAACTTCTTGTGATAGATGCTTAAATCATGGATTTTTTTAGGCTTTATTTTCCAATGTATGCATTCAAGGGGATAATTTCCATTCAAGCATAGCTTTGTGTTCTGACACTTTATGTCATATTTTTCATTATCATTCAGCTCAAAATATTTCTAACATTTCTGTTGTGAATTCTTCTTTGCCCATGGTTTCTTTAAATTTCAACTAATTTCAAACAACACACACACACACACACACACCCCTTAACCTACTGTATTATGTCAACCCTTTGAAATTTGTTGAAACTTTCTTTATGGCTCATTATATGGTCAATAGTGAAGTTTCCATGTTCATTGAGAAGAATATGTACTCTACAGTTTACAGTTGTTGGGTACAGTATTCTATATAAAATCAAGTTTGTTAGTCATGTTGTTCAATTCTTCTATATCTTCACTCAGACTGATGTATTAAAAATTTCCACTGTGATTGTGGTTCTGTTTGCCTTTTTTGTTATTTTATTTGTTTTAAGGCTGTGTAGTTAGGTGCATGCCAGTTTAGAACTGTTATATTTTCTTGGTATATTGCACCTTTATCATTATAAAACATTCTTCTATTTTCTAGAAATGTTTGCCTTAAAACCTACTTCATATCTCAAAGTATACCTAAACCAGCTTTATTTTGGTTTGTGTTTACTTATATCCTTCATATATCATAATCCATGTTTCCTTATATTTAAGTTGTATCTCTTGTAAGCAATATAGAGTTGGATATTTATAATCAACTCTCACAAGCTGTGTCTTTTAATTGGAATATTTAATTGAAGTATAACATAAATAATAGTACAACTGTTTCTTTTCTGTATGTCCGACTTATTCTATGTCCTTTAACCATCCTTGGCCTTCTTAGTATTAACTATATTCCATTCTTCTCTTTCATTAGTGTAGTTTTTTCCTCTTGACTAATGTCTTTTTGGTAGGCCTTTTTGTTGTTGCTGTTGTTTGGGGGTCATTTACTCTTATCTCTTTCCTTTTTTAAATTGAATTTTGGACATAAGATATTTAAAATTTAGTGATAATTTGAGGCTGTATATGATGTTATTTTCCTCCAGAAAGAATTTATTTTTGTTTCTGGCAAATAATTAGGGTAAAGGTTAAACAACATTTTAATCTATTCTGGAGTTGAATTTATTTGAAGCTGAATTTCAGTCTGAGAGGTGGTTTATTTCCACTTTATATTTATCAAGAATGTAGCCCTTCAGGAGTCCCAGCTGAAAGCTCTGCCTCAGCAATCTCTGAAGTATAACTTTGTACTTTTAGCCCAGTACCTGAAACTCTACCTAAAGCTCTGTGCAGTTTCTCAACTTTTCAAACACTACTTTCTGTGCATTTTCTCAGGCTCTTGGCCACCAATTACAAATTGGCAAATGCTTTGAAAGCAAAAGCAGCACCAAATATCAGGCTTATACCTCTCTGGGCTTTGCTTCTGTCTAGGAACTTGGGTCTTTCAGATACTCACTGTCTTGGTAGGTCTCCAGTGTCTTCAAACAGAATTTCAGAAATTATTTTATCCAGCTGTTCTAGTCATTCTCAGTAAGAGTATTCTCTTTTATATCCTTATCTGGATAACTGGAATCAGAAGTTCTGCAGTATATTTTTGGAAGGTGAGTGAAGTGTTAAACTTGGCACTAGCTGCTTTCCAATTCTGTATAACTCCCTGCAGTGTGCTATTATGTTTGAACTATTAATCACTAAGAGCCTTAAATGTGACAAATTCTACTTTTAAGCATAACATGTCATCAGTTTTATGCCCCAAATGGATCAAATGAAATTTTATAAAATACTGCATACTAGGGCTTATCACTCAATTAAAGTAAAAGAACTAAAGAGAAGAACCTAATTTTTTCCTATTTTAACTCATTTTCAAGAAAGTAAAAAAAAAAATTACAGCTCTTCAAGTTCAAGAATTGTTTTAATCTTGTAGGATTAATAATGCAAGTCTCTCCTTTGATAACAGTAGGAGATATTTGTGATTATGCCTGCTTAAATTTATAGTCTGTCTTGCTTGAGGGCATGCAAGTGCTTTATGATTATCAGGAACAAAATCATTACAGCTCAAAAAATTAAAGAAGTTAACTTTTCTTAATCATCTGCAAAATGCCAGGCATTATGCCAGAGGCTTTGCATGTTATCTTATTTAATTTTCATAATAATCCTAACCAACAGAATTATTATACCTATTTTATAGTTGACAAAACTGATAAGGAAAACTGAAAATCGTGATTCAAACTCAGATGTGTTTGACTCTAAACTCCATGTCATTTCCAATTATACCAAACTGCTTATATAAACAAAAGATTTGGAAGTTCTACAAAAGTTAGCAATTTGTGACTTGGTAACTACCCATAACTAAGTCTAAGAAAGCTATTGTTTCCCTTTTATTTTTTATGAAAATGCACAAAGATTTCAGTAAGACTGCTTATTGTAGAATGACAATCTACGTGATAATCTGATCTTGCTTGAACGATTTACAGAACCCCAGCTTATTGGGGAGATGATTCATCCAAATTAAGTGCTCTTAAAGTTTGTCTGTAGTAAAAGGGAAGCGTCTGTTGTGTGCAGTGAATATGAAAAGGATCACAGAAAAGTAGCACCAATTGCCTATTTCCCTATTTTCTCATTCATGTCTCCAGGAAAGAACACTTTCACATGTTTAGGCATGATTTTCTTTCAGGTAGATGTGGTTTATGCTAGTCATCATATTGACAGATCTTCCAGAACCATGAATCTACTCTTTGAGAACCCATCTGCATCTTGGGAGACACAAAGAAGAGTTGTATCTTAGAGTGTCATGTGAACTGGACAGGTGTAACACTTTTTGTGTCCATCCCCAATCTCTTGTCCTTTAGAAAAGCATCAGCTTCTCATTGGTCCCTATAGTTCAAGGCTGTTTCTTACTAAAACCCAAACAAAGAGAAATCATGATGTAATTAATATTGGCTCAACTGTTTTAAAATATTACTGGTGAGGTAAGGGAAGGCGGAATCTTCCACTTCCAGCCAATGGAGACATTGGTTTTCAGACCTGCCCCCCTACTGTGAAACTGGACAAAATATATGAGACAACTGTATTTAGGCAGTGGACAATAAGGACAGCAGGACCATGATTCCTCAAAAAATGGAGAATACACAGATGAGCCCTGTATACAACTTCCAGAGCAGAGACCAGTGATATCACTCAGCTGAAGAGCCAAAGATAAAGAGTTCAGAATTCAGGGATGATGGGGGTCTAGAATTTGTGGGGCAAGATACCAGAAAGGGAGAATCTGTGTGAAGAGTGGGGACCCAGAAGTCTTCATGGTGGTTCCCTTTGGGTCCTTGATGGGAGAGTAGGCTGCAAGTAGACAAGGCCTATCAAAGAGCCTCTGCTGTGACAATGAGAGTGAATGGAGAGGCTGCAGAGTGCTGAGACATGCTTTAATTCTGGTTCAGCCAAAGTGAAGCAACCTCATTGAGCATTTATATGAAACCTCAGAAATGCCATGCTTTAAGAATAAGGACCACATACTATTTACAAAACTGAAATAGATCTGCCTTTAAATATCATAAAACCAATTTGACAGGATCAAAAGAATCTACCGCATATTTAGCGCCTTGCTGGTACAAAACTCAATATCCTTTAAAGAAGGACAGTATAATCCAAACTCCCTGAAATGTGATATCCACAATGTCAAGCATAAACAATGTCGCACATTACTAGGTGTGTGAAGAAGCAGGGAAATGTGATGTATTATGAAGAGAAAGAGAAGCTAATAGTAACAGACCCTGAGATGACCCAGATGTTGAAATGAGCAGACAAGCACTTTGGAGCAGCTATTATAAATATGTTCAAGGATTTTAAAAGAAAAGAAGAACATAATGACTGAATATATAGGGATTCTTAGCAGAGACATAGAAACTATTAAAAACCATGGGGGGAAGAATTCTAGAGATGAAAAATATGAAATCTGAAATCAAAAATTCTACTTAGAAAAATAATAGACACTGTATAATAAAGGATTAGTGACTTAGGATTAGTGAGGATAGTTCAATAGAGATCATCTAATTTGAATAAAAGAAAGAAAAATATTGCAAAAAATGAACAAGAACTAACATGTGAGACAAAGTCAAGTGCTCTAAAATACATGTAATTGGTGGAAAACATCAGTCTACAGATCCAAGATGCTCAGTGAACTCCAGATAGAAGAAAGCTTTACCCAGGCACACAACATCTTCGCACAGCATATCCAGACTATTGAAACCAATGATGAAGAGAAAAGTCTTTAAAATACCCAGAAAAAAAAATTACGTAAAATGATCAGCAACTAATAGGAATTATCGCTGACTTCTCATCAGAAGCAATGATACCAAAAGATAATGGAACAACACCTTTAATGTACTGAAAAAATCAAAACTCTCAACACAAAATTTTATATCTAGTGAAAATTACCATAAAATGAGAATGAAATAAAGACACTTTTGAATAAATGAAAGCTGAGACAACTCAGCACAAACAGACCTGCACCATAAGAAAAATTAAAGGATATTCTTCAGGCAGAACAAATATGATGCCAAATGTGAATATACATAAAAGAATAAAGAGCTCTGGAAATGGTAAACATGGATTAATCATAAAAGTATTTTTTCCTCGTGCCAAAATTTCTTTAAAAGATAACTGTTTAGAGGAAAAATACCAACAATACATTGTGGTGTTTATAACCTATGTAGATATGAAATGAATGACACTAACATCACGGGGGTTTGGGATAAATGAAATTATACTGCTGTAACGTTCGTACCTTTTACCTGAAGTGGTATAATATTAATTCTAAGTAGACTGTGATAGATTAAGATTGCGTATTGTAGTGCTGAAAGGATTTTCTTAAAAATTTAAATAGATATGCAACTTTAAAAAGTCAATAGAGGAAATTTAAAAATACATAAAAAATACTCAACCCAAAAGAGGGGAGTACAGGAGAACAAACAGAAAACAAATAAGCAAGATGGTATACTTAAACCCAAACATTTATAATTACATTAAATTCAAATTAACTGCACACTACAATTAAAAAGCAGAGATTGAATTTTTTTTCTAGTCCAAGATTGTGTAACTGGATAAAAAGCAAGACCTAATTATATTCTGTGTATAAGAGAAACACTTCAGTTATTATGACACAATAAATTGAAATTAAAAAGATGTACCATGCAAACAGTAAGGTATCAGACAAATTAGACTTCAGGACAAAGGAAGTATTACTAGAGACAAAGAAGGACACTTGTGATAATGAAAGTTCAGCAGAAAGACATAATTCTAAATGTTTATGTACAAAATAACTGAGTTTCAAATATGTGAAGCAAAAGCTGACAACAAAAAAGAGGAATAGACAAATGTAGTAATTCACAGAACAAGTGGTAAAAAAAAAAAAAAAATCCATAAAGATTAGTGAACCTTTTAACCAACTTAATTAACCCTGACAGTTTTTGAATCCACATCCAACAACTTTAGAATGCACGTTCTTTTCAAATGTATGTGGAATATTCACTAAACATAGACTATCTGCTGGTCCATAAAATAAGGCACAATACACTTTAGTAGACTGAAATATGACACCAAAGGAATTAAATTACAAGTCAATAACATTCATATATCTACAGTTCCCAACTATTTGCATATTAAACGGCGCTTCTCTTAAAGTCTCATGGATCAAAGAAATCACAAGAGAAACTTGGAAATATTTTTAATTGAATTTAAATTAACATATCAAAATGTTATGAACATTTGTTCATAACAAAATGTTATGAACATATCAAAATGTATGGGATGATTATACAGGCGTACCTCATTATATTGCGCCTCCACTTTATAGTGCTTTACAGATACTGCATGTTTTACAAATTAAAAGTTTGTTGCAACCCTACCTCAGGCAAGTCTATCACACACACCATTTTTCCAACAGCATTTGCTCATTTCATGGCTTTGTGTCACATTTTGGTAATTCTTGCAATGTTTCAAACTTTTTCATTATTATTATATTTGTTATGGTGATATGTGAACAGTAATTTTTGATGTTACTACCACAACTCACTGAAGATTCAGATGATGGTTAGCATTTTCTTTTTTAGCAGTAAAGCATTTTAAAATTAAGGTATGTACAATGTTTTTTAAGACCTAATGCTACTGCACACTCAATAGACTACAGTATGGTGTAAACATAAATTTTATATGCAGTAGGAAACCAAAACATTCTTGTGACTTGCTTTATTGTAATATTCACTTTATTGCAGTGGTCTGGAGCTGAACCCACAATATCTCCAGAGTATACCTGTAATCCATTATATAAAATGAGGCACCCTGACTCCATACTGATACAAGTAAGTACACAAATAAAGAAAGCCATTTAATAAATATAAAAGGAATGATAAAATGAAAAAAAAATCACAATTTGGCAAACATCATAGTAATAGTTGAATAAGGCAACAGTCATTAATGAATGCTGTAACTGTGAGAGAAAGTTTCATGAGATGCAGGATATTATTTACATAGTCTCAAAATATTTCCCCACAAAATATGTATTATTTACAAAAGGAAAAAGTTACTTTACAGTGGAGAAGGCTGGTAGACACCATGTTAATCAAATGATCAAAATGGAGCAAATAAAAATAATTTGCTACCTTATATATTGTTATAAGAACACAACAGCCCTTCTGTGGCTTTCCTGCAAAAAAAAGTGCAAAATCTGGATCTAATCATGAGGAAATACCAATTGAACCCAAATTAAGGGACATTCTAATAACTAGCCTATACTCTTCAAAAATTCCAAGTTCACATCAGTGAAAAGACTGAACTATTTTATACTAAATAAGGAGACTAAAGATACATACCAACTAAATCTATCAAGAAACGGATCTGTGTGCTGTGAACTGTTACTGGAACAATTGGTGAAATTTCAGTGATTAAGTGGGAGTAATGTTATCTATGTTAATTTCATGATTTGATTGTGGTTATGTAGGAGAATATCCAAATTTATAGGAAATAAACACTAATGTATTCAAGAGTGTGTTGGCAACTTAGTCTCCAATAATTCAGAAAAAAAAGATCTTTGTACTGTACTTGAAACTTTTCTAAACTGAGAATATTTTAAATTTTCACTATTGTCACAGCTCTAGACATTGTTTCTCTAAGTAGAAGCTGTGTGGTTTTGAAGTCTATTTTTGTTGGTCACAGAAATACTTTTAATTCTGTGTCTTTGGGACCTTATTCTGCTTTTCAAAATTCAAGTGACCTCTCCAACTTAATTATTACTGTGGCATAAAAGACAGTCATTTACTACCCAGGATTGATTCTCTGGCCCCAAATGGATGGCATGAGGATGACTGTGCCTTCTGAACTTTCTCATGTTGACAGCCCTAATTACCTTGGCCATTGGCACAGGACCAGTTGGAATGTCAAGTGTGTGCTGTTTGATAATGCTATAAAAAGACCTATAGCTGCTGCTCTCCAGCCATCTGTGCCTTCCCTTGGCATGATACTATTGCGTAGTTTGTCTTCCGTTGGCATTATTTCTATAGCATGGCTTACATCTGCCGCTCCTAGGCACTTAATTGGTGATCAAGTTGACATAAAATAGCTTCTTTGGCACTGTTTTTATTTAGAAGAGTTTTATACCTGTAAACTTCTGAAGCAAGAATTGACATTTACTATATACATTATAATTATATACAATATTATGAATATAGAATTTTCTGACCTCTATTGACTCAAACCTATCTTGGATTTCCAAGTTCAAATTTTCCCAGTCAGAAGTCTCTACTCTGAAGAATTAATCTATAAATGAAATGTACCTCTTCTGTTTTAAGACACTGGATTGAGTGTATACATCAACTTCTCCCTCCTGTGCCACATCTCTATAAATGATGGAACATATGTGTGTGTGGTTAAAATTTATAACTGGAATTCAAATCAAGAATACATAAGAGACCGGAAGCTGTGAGGAATCCACTGAAAACTGTAAAACACACAAAATAAGATTGAAAAAAGAAAGCAGAAACCTAAATGTCCAGATAAGATGGCTCCCAAAGTTGAAAGAAGCACCAAAAGTTCTCCATGCCCTGGGAAAGGGGATACTAGGAATCAGAAAAATGTTCCTGGGATAGCAAGGGTGAATAATCAGGTTGTAGCAAGGTGGGTGAGTGGAGAAGTCAAAGTAAGTAAATACTGATAAACCCCAGGTATTGTTAGAAAAATAAGGTGATGTGAGTATGTTAAGAATTAAAGAATATTCACCAGAAAAATATGAAGGGTGATTTTATGAACTGAATTGTGTCCCCCTGTCTTTCCAAATTGATATGTGGAAGCTGTAACCCCTAATGTGACTGTATTTGGAAGTGAGGCCTTTAAAGATACAGTTAAGGTTAAGTGAGGTCATGGAGGTGGAGCCCTAATCCAATATGACTGGTGTATTTGTAAGAAGAGGAAGAGACAACAGGGATGCATGTGCACAGAGGCAAATCCAGCAAGAAGGTGGTCACCTGCAAGCCAATGAGAGAGGCCTCAGGAGAAACCAAACCTGTCAGCAGCTTCGTCTTGAACTTCCAGCCTCCTGAACTGTGAGAAAATAGTATTTCTCTTGTTTAATGTGCCCAGACTTTGGTATTTTCTTATGGCAGCCCTAACAGACCAATACAAATGGCGTAACTTTAGAATCAGTAAATAAAAACACAAAAAAGAAGACTTGATAAATTATTACAGAATAGGAAATAATCAAAAGGAAATAAATAAGGGTGTGGCAAATAGAAAGTAAAAAATAAGCTGGCAAGAATGTCTAAGCATCAGTAATTATAATGTCAATGAATTAAATTCACCTACTGAAAATCAGAGACCACAAAATTGGATTTTTAAATATCCAAGCATGTGCTGCATATATAAAACACTCCAAACCCAAAATAACATGGTTCAAATGGAAAAATATATATAATAAATGCTTCCAAAACCAACTGTCAGAAGAAAATATCTGAAGACAAAAGTATTAAAAGGGAAAAAGAAGGTGAGGCACTTTTAAAGCATGTGCTCAAATTCTTTGATACTCTTTTTTTTTAATTTATTTATTTATTTTTGGCTGTGTTGGGTCTTCGTTTCTGTGCGAGGGCTTTCTCTAGTTGTGGCAAGCGGGGGCCACTCACTATTGCGGTCTCTCGTTGCGGAGCACAGGCTCCAGACGCGCAGGCTCAGTAGTTGTGGCTCACGGGCCCAGCCGCTCTGCGGCATGTGGGATCCTCCCAGACCATGACTCAAACCGGTGTCCCCTGCATTGGCAGGCAGATTCTCAACCACTGTGCCACCAGGGAAGCCCCAGATACTCCTCTTTTCGAAAGGTGGTGCCTTATCCTCTCATCCCCTTGAATGTGATCTGGACGTAGTAACTAACTTCAGCTATGAAGTGTGACTTCTGAAACTAGGTAATAAAATGTGTTGTGGCTTCCTTTTTGCCCCTTTCTCTCTGATCACTTGCTCTGGGGGAAGCTAGCTGCCATGTCATGAGGACATTCAAGCAGCCCTATGGAGAGGCCTATGCAGTGAGATACAGATGCGTCTGATAAATGGCCGGTAAGGAACTGCATTTGCCAGCCATGTGAATGAGCCATCTAGAAGCAGGGCCTTCATACACAAACTTTCAGATGACTGCTCCTCTGGCCAGCATCTTGACTGCAACCTCATGAGAGACCCTGAGTCCAAATTGCCCAGTTAAGTCTTCTTGGATTCCTGACCCTCAGAAATTATGGTATAATTGATGTTTATTGTTTTAAGCTACTAACTTTGGGGGTAATTTGTTGTGCAGCAATTGATAACTAATAGAGAGAGATTCTTTATAATAACATAGTTGATAATCATAGAAATAATCCATCAAATAGAGATAGCACTATTCATTTAACTACAGAGCTCCAAAATATATTCTAAAAAAAAAAAAACCTTCAAGGAAAAGTTGAAAAATCCACAAAGTGCAGGATGTTAGCACACCCTTCTCTGAAAACCATACACTGAGAAGGAAAAAGACAGTAAGGATATTAAGGATTTTAAGAACATAATTAGAAAACTTGACCTAATGAAGATATGTTTAATAAACATATTATTAAACATATTAAAGAATGCATATTATTAATAAAGTCATTTTAAATAATCATATCTAAGCCACCAAGGAAATATCAACATATTCCACATATTTCTACCACAGAAATCATATTCAGTGACTTCTGTGCAGTAAAAGTAAAAACTAACTATAAAAAGATCACCCCAGGACTTCCCTGGTGGTGCAGTGGTTAAGAATCCACCTGCCAGGGCTTCCCTGGTGGTGCAGTGGTTGAGAGTCCGCCTGCCGATGCAGAGGACACGGGTTCGTGCCCTGGTCCGGGAAGATGCCACATGTTGCGGAGCGGCTGGGCCCGTGAGCCATGGCCGCTGAGCCTGCGCGTCCGGAGCCTGCGCTCCTCAATGGGAGAGGCCACAGCAGTGAGAGGCCTGTGTACCGCAAAAAAAAAAAAAAAGAATCCACCTGCAAGTGCAGGGGACATGGGTTGGAGGCCTGGTCTGGGAAGATCCCACATGCCACAGAGCAACTAAGCCTGTGTACCACAACTACTGGGCCTGCACTCTAGAGCCCACAAGTCACAGCTACTGAGCCCACGTGCCTAGAGCCCATGCTCCACAAGAGAAGCCACTGCAATGAGAAGCCTGTGCACCACAACAAAGAGTAGCCCCCGTTCACCACAACTAGAGAAGGCCCGTGCACAGCAGTGAAGACCCAACGCAGCCAAAAATAAATAAATAAAATTTTTAAAAAAAGATCACCCTGATAAAAAATAACATGTGCCCCCAAATTTAACAACATACTTATTAATAACTCTTTGGCTAAAGGTGATCTCAAAGTGGAAATTGTAACTTAATGGCAATGAAAATATTACATATCAAGGTCTGTGGCTTGCAGCCAAAGCAGTAATACTCAGAAGAAATTTCATAGCCTTAAATTCATTATTTTTTTAAAAGATTGAAAATAAATGACCTGTGCTTTCATCTCAAGAGAACAAAGACAAATAAATCCAAAGAATGTAGAGAAATGAAATTAATGAAGATAAAAGAATTAAATTTTTTAAAGTAGAATTTCTCAATAAAATCAAAGCCATTTTCTAGAAAAGACCTGTAAGATAATAGTTTAGAAAAATATCATCAAGGCTTAGAAAAAGAAGACAAACACACACACACACAAACTAGGATTGAAAAGGACATAACTACGGCAAAGGAAATTTGTTTTTAAAGAGAAGGATACTATTAATTTTGTTTTGAATTTATTTTTATCATGGATAAAAAACAGAGGGAATAAAATAATGAACTGCCATATACCAATCACCTAACTTCAACAAGTACCTATACATGACCAAACAGTTTTCATTTATATTTCCAACCACCCTACATCCCATTTTGGATTATTTTGAAGCAACGTATTATTTTACTTTAAATGCTTCATTATATATCTCTGAAAGAGAAGTTTTGTTGTTGTTTTTTTTAAAGAAACATCATCACAATACTATTATTAAATCTAAAGAAATTCCTCTTAGTTTCTTACTTATTTTATTTATTTATTGGCTGCATCAGGTCTTAGGTGCAGCACGCGGGATCTTTTGTTGCAGTACACAGGCTTCTCTCTAGTTGTGGCACACAGGCTTAGTAGTTGTGGCTCACGGGCTCCAGAGTGAGTGGGCTCTGTAGTTGTGGTGTGCAAGCTCCAGAGTGCGTCGGCTTTCTCGTTGCAGCACGCAGGCTCTCTAGTTGTGGCGCGCAGGCTTAGCTGCCCTGTGGCATGTGGGATCCTAGTTCCCCAACCAGGGATGGAACCGGCATCCACTGCATTGCAGGGCAGATTCTTAACCACTGGACCACCAGGGAAGTCTCTCCCCTTAGTTTCTTTCTTTTTTTTTTTTTTTTAACATCTTTATTGGGGTATAATTGCTTTACAATGGTGTGTTAGTTTCTGCTTTATAACAAAGTGAATCAGTTATACCCTTAGTTTCTTAATATCATCAAATAATCCAATTGATGTTCAGATTTCTCTGTTATCTCCAGAAGTATTTATTTTAAAAAATCTAAAAGGTAGTTGTATCTCAGGATCAACTAGGTCCAACGTTACATTTGGTTGATGTGTCTCAGTGGTTTAAAGTCTATTTTTTTTCTTTTTTGTATTTATTTAAAATTTTATTTATTTATTTATTTATTTATATATTTTTTGGCTGTGTTGGGTCTTTGTTACTGCACGTGGGCTTTCTCCAGTTGCAGTGAGCTGGGGCTACTCTTCGTTGTGGTGCGCGGGTTTCTCGTTGTGGTGGCTTCTCTTGTTGCGGAACATGGGCTCTAGGCCCGCAGGCTTCAGTAGTTGTGGCACATGGGCTTAGTTGCTCCACCACATGTGGGATCTTCCCGGACCAGGGATTGAACCCATGTGCCCTGCACTAGAAGGCGGATTCTTAACCACTGCGCCACCAGTAAAGTCCCTCAGTGGTTTATTTTAATCTGACTTCCAGCTTTCTCTCTTTTCCCCACTTGTTTTGCAGTTTTGCTGTTGAATAAACTGAACCATTTGCCGTATAGAGTTTCTCATATTTTGACATGTGCCAACCTCATATCTTTGGAGTGCTTATTAATATGTTCCTCTGTCTCCTGTGTTTCCTGTAAACCATTAGTTCATTTGGGTCTGTTTCAAGTGACCATTTTTTCTCCTGGTTAGGGTCACATCTTCTTAGTCCTTCTCACCAAAAGTGAGGTCATCACTTTCGGTTTTATCCTTCATTTATAGTACATATATATATATATATATATATATATATATATACACACACACACTATATTTATATATATACTATATATATAGTATATATATATAGTGTATATATATATATAACTAAAGATGCATATATATTCATCTATATCCCTGTTTTTAAATAAAACTTCTGTTTTAGTGTTTTAGTAGCATATTAAAACATTGTTTGGCAACTTGATGGTTTTTTGTTTTTTCTTAATTTTATTGAAGCATAGTTGGTTTACAATGTTGTGTTAATTTCTGCTGTACAGCAAAGTGATTCAGTTATACATATATTCTTATTCATATTCTTTTCCATTATGGTTTATCACAAGATATTGAATATAGTTCCCTGTGCTATACAGTAGGACCTTGTTCTTTATCCATCCTATATATAATAGTTTGAATCTGCTAATCTCACACTCTCAATCCTTTCCTCCCCCCCACCCCTTGGCAACCACAGTTCTGTTCTCTATGTCTGTAAGTCTGTTTCATAGATTTGTTCTTTTGTGTCATATTTTAGATTCCACATAAAGTGGTATCATATGGTATTTGTCTTTCTCTCTCTGACTTACTTCATTTAGTTTGATAATCTCCAGATCCATCCATGTTGCTGCAAATGGCATTATTTCATTGTTTTTCATGGCTGAGTAATATTCCATTGTGTGTGTGTGTGTGTGTGTGTGTGTGTGTGTAAATATATATATACACATACACATACGTATACGTATATCACATCTTCTTTACCCATTCATCTATCGATGGACATTTAGATTATGTCCATATCTTGACTATTGTAAATAGTGCTGTTATGAACATAGGGGGTGCATGTATATTTCCTAATTATAGTTTTGTCTGGGTATATGCCCAGGAGTGGGATTGCTGGATCATATGGTACCTCAATTTTTAGTTTTTTAAGGAACCTCCATACTGTTCTCCATAGTGGCTGTACCAATTTACATTCCTACCAACAGTGTAAGAGGGTTCCCTTTTCTCCCCATCCTCTCCATCATTTATGATTTGTAGACTTTTTAACTATGGCCATTCTGACTGGTGTGAGGTGGTACCTCATTGCAGTTTCGATTTGCATTTCTCTGATAATCAGCAATGATGAGCATCTTTTCATGTGCCTGTTGGCCATGTGCCTGTTGGGCTTCCTTAGAGAAATGTTTATGTCTTCTGCCCATTTTTTGATTGGGTTGTTTGCTTTTTCGTTATTGCATTGTATGCACTGTTTATATATTTTGGAAATTAAGCCCTTGTCGGTTGCATCATTTGCAAATATCTTCTCCCAGTCTGTAGGTTGTCTTTTTGTTTTGTTTATGGTTTCCTTTGCTGTGCAAAAGCTTAGAAGTTTGATTAGGTCCCATTTGTTTATTTTTGCTTTTATTTCTATTGCCTTGGGAGACTGACCTAAGTAAACACTGGCGTGATTTATGTAAGAGAATGTTGTGCCTATGTTCTCTTTTAGGAGTTTTATGGTGTCATGTCTTATATTTAAGTCTTTAAGCCACTTTGAACTTACTTTTGTGTACAGTGTGAGGGTGTGTTCTAACTTCATTGATTTACATGCAGCTGTCCAACTTTCCCAGAACTACTTGCTGAAGAGACTGTGTCTTCCCATTTGTATATTCTTGCCTCCTTTCTTGAAGATTAATTGAACATAGGTGTGTGGGTCTATTTCTGGGCTCTCTATTCTGTTCCATTGATCCATATGTCTGTTTTTGTGCCAGTATCACACTGTTTTGATTACTCTAGCTTTGTAGTATTGTCTGAAGTCTGGGAGGGTTATTTTTCCTCAGGATTGCTTTGGCAATTCTGGGTCTTTTATGTTTCCATATAAATTTGAGGATTATTTGTTCTAGTTCTGTGATAAATGTCATGGGTAATTTGATAGGGATTGCATTAAATCTGTAGATTGCTTTGGGTAGAATAGTCATTTTAACAATTTTAATTCTTCCAATCTTAGAGCATGGCATATCTTTCCATTTCTTTAAATCATCTTCAATTTCCTTTACTAATGTTTTGTAGTTCTCAGCATATAAGTAAGTCTTCCACCTCCTTGGTGAGGTTTATTCCTAAGTTGTTTTGTTTTTAGATGTGATTTTAAAAGGGATTGTTTATTTACATTCTGTTCTGATATTTCATTGTTAGTGTAAAGAAACTCTACTGATTTCTGTATGTTAATCTTGTATCCTGCTACCTTGCTGAATTCATTTATCAGTAGTTTTGTGAGTCTTTACGGTTTTCTATATATAGTAACTTAATTTTGTTATAATATCCTGGGAATAACTCTGATCATTCTATATAGCAGTATATAAAATGATCAGAAGAATTTTAAAAAGTATGATAATATATACAACAGTGCAATAAACATGAAAACTTAGTTAACGTGAATAAAATGAAAAACTTGAATTGATTAAAATAGATGAATTTAAATAAACCAGTAGCTCCAAGGACAAAATTCAAACAAGCCAAAAATATAACTCCTAAAAAAAGCAGTAGGTTTTATTTATGAATTAAAAACTTAAAAACTTATTCTAACATGAAAATAAGTGTCATTCCAAGTAAATTCTCCATTTGGTAACAAAATCTAAATTCTTTACATATATTTTCACATTTAAAATAATTATTCATTGTTCTTATATAAAAAAGATTATTTATGTAGATACTTATGTAGACATTAAGAACTGATTACTAAAATTTATATTAATATTAATGTAACTTATGAGATAAATTATTTCATAGACTTCCTTATCTTGAAAGTTACTTTTCCCTCAAATCTACAAATATGATATTTCTAAAATATTAACACATTATCAGAAATATTTTATTCCTAATTCTTACAACTTCTTATTAACCAGATTTGTCCTATGAAAAGAAATGCTATTTTGAATAAGTACAAAGAGAAGTGTATCAACATTTTACTTTACTTGAAATAAAGCAGCATGAAATTAAATGTTCTGAAAGCAGTTTTGGACAAGGCTTAAAGCTGCAAAGCTTGTAGTTAATGAATTTAAAATTTATATTATCAACTGATTTGAACTAAGTAAAATATTATAGCAGGGAGGGCCAGAACATGGTAGTCTTAAATGTGTAGAAGCTGTTGCATGTCTTTGTAAGTGCTTCTGTTATCTCATACAAACCTATCAATCCCCAGAAGCCTAACAAAAATTAGAAAAGGTTATAACAACATCAATACATTATAATAGTTAAACTTATCTGTCAGTGACTAGTCCAAAGTATGATTTCAAGATGAAAATCTACTCAGGATTTTTTTTTAGCTTTGAATATTTTTTTTTTTGTTTTGGTTTTGCTGCACGGCTTGCACAATCTTAGTTCCCCAACCAGGGACTGATTCCGGGCCCTCAGCAGTGAAAGCATCGAGTCCTAACACTGGACCACCAGGGACTCCTTAGCTTTAAATGCTTTTTGTTGTAAATCTGCATATTCATTATAGTAGTACATTAAATACCACCTGTGAAAGGTAATGAGCTCCCAGGAATAACAAGTCTTTTATTCCAGATCTTAGATGATACAGAGAGAATATGTGTCAATTTTTAAACATGGATCATAGCCAAAGACTCTCAGTGTTTGCATCTTTTGTTCAGTGGAAGCCAATTTCACTTAATAGTGCTAAAAGATGTTACTAATATAAGTCAGTTTGGCAAACAGTAAATTAAAAATTGTCGCTGAGAATGACAGAAACTAAATAGTTCATTCTTCTGAATATTTTTCTGAAAACTTGCTTCCACATTAGTAACACTTTTATAATAAAACCATTCATAACTAGGTAATCCTGATTGGGTGGCAGTAAAGGTTGGGATTTATCAATATGACACTTTTCAGATCTATTGTCATCTATGTTATCCCTTTAGACCCATTACATGCCATTTTAATCTTATACAATAAGTCTCCAAAAAGAGACCAAGGAAACAAAAAAGGACTGTACAACTTACAATGTCTCCTTGTGCCATGTGCCTCCGAGACACGTGATTCTAAACATCTAAGTATGGTATGGTAATACAGTTCACTAGTATGTGAAAACCTTGATGGATGGGCATCAGGGGGTAGATACATGTTTTATGGGGCCTGAAACTTATACTTCTGAAGAAAAATAATTTAATTGACCTAGAGAATATTATGCTTAGTAAAATAAGTCATAGAAAGACAAATACTGTATATTATCACTTAGATATGGAATATAAAAAATAAACAAATATATATAACAAAACAGGATAAGACTCACAGATATAGAAAACAAACTAATGGTACCAGTGGGGAGACAGAAGGGTGGGAGGGTCAAGATAGGGGTATAGGATTAAGATATACAAACCTCTATGTATAAAAAAGATAAGCAACAAGGATATACTGTACAGCACAGGGAAATATAGCCATTATTTTATAATAACTTTAAATGGAGTATAATCTATAAAAATACTGAATCACTATGCTATACACCTGAAAATATTATAATATTGTAAATCCACTATACTTCAATTTAAAAAAGAAAGTTAAAAAAAAAATTTAACATTTCAAGTACAAAAGTAGGTACTGGGAAGGATATGTACAAATAAGAGGCAGAGAAGCTTATGCTTTATAAACTTTGTAGTAAATTTACCTCTGCATCTGGCACGTAGTAAACACTCCATAATTATTTGTGGAATAATTTTTGATTAATAAGTATTAATTAAATTTAAAGTCAAGATGAGAAGGGCATGACTTTCCCAGTAGTGGTCTCTTGCAGTGTATTTAATATAATATCATTTAACAGTACCTTAGCCTTAGTCTCAACCAGCTTTACTGCATGTCCTGTATTCTTGTATGTGCTGTCCTAATCAAGTAAAAGACATGAAAATGAAATACAAAGCCAAGTGGCTTTTACTTTCTTGACTTATTTAGAATATGACCATTTCCCAGGGGTATATGAACATATTTAACTGTATATATCCAACATTTAAACTAAATTGAAACACTAAAACTATCTAAAAGTTAAAAAATAAATGTATCCAGAGGATAGCCAATTGGGGGGGGTGATATAGATACTAGATACTAGATGTCTTTTATCACACTGTAAAGATTCATGCATGAACTGTCTCAAACTGAGAGGTATGGAGTTACAGAAATATACTCTCTACTGCATTTTACTAAAAACTACATTCATATATATGAATAGTGAGAAGGTCCACAGAAATGAAAACCTTCATGGTACAGATATAATATCAACTCAAGAACTGTTAAGCCTTATTACCTTCTTGAAATTAATGACCCCAAATTCCCTATAACAGTTAAAAAATTAAGAGTAGAAATCACAGAATTAAGAATGAGAGAGAGAGAATATGTTCCAGAAATAATTTGTGGACCACAGATCTCATAGCCAACACTTACATCACTGTTAAACATAAAATACTAACATTAGTAACTCACAAAAAAATGATATTTTTTATGGGTAACTTTCTTTTTCACTGATTTATATGCCTATATACTAGTGCTATTATATAGTCTTAATGTTAACTAGAATAAGTCTTAGATATTCTTGACCATTTACTTTCACATATGAATTTTAAGATCAACTTGTCAAGTTCCATGAAAAATATTACGGGATTTTGATTGGAATTCCACTGAATTTTACAGATTATTTGGGGTCAGAATTGATATCTTTATGATGTATAATCTTTTCAGCCATAAGCAGGTGTATATCTGTATTTTAATCAGGTGTTCATTTACGTCACTCAGTAATGGGTGGTAATTTCTTCTTAAATGCATTGTATATCTTTTGCTTATTTTCAGTGAAGAATCACATATAAATTTTGCCAGAGACAAGAAGATAGGAAAAAAAGCTGCCTTAGCTTATTTGTAAGGCTAGTATAACTTTGATACTAGTTGAGGGCTTGTTAGCAGTCAAGTGCAAGTAAAGTGATAGAATTTCTTAAGAACACAGACGCACTTATATAATACTGTACAGCAACTATACCTCAGTAAAAAAAAAAACATAAATGCAAAAGTATTAAATAAAACACTAGCAAACTGAATACCGGAGTATATATATTTTTAAATTACTGCTAATTTCTTCATTGAATATAAGGATCTATTATGAAAGTATCATGCCACTCTTGGATTAAAAAAGAAAATCAACATGATTTTTTCAATTGATATACATTTAAGTTGCTTCTGATTTTTTATCGTTGTAAGTACTGCTGTCAGGAATTCCCTGGTGTTCCAGTGGTTAGGACTGCATGCTTTCACTGCCGAGGGCCTGGGTTCAATCCCTGGTTGGGGAACTAGGATGCCACATGCTGCATGGTGCAGCCAAAAATAAAAAAAGATAGTCTCAAAAAAAAAAAAAAAAGTATTGCTGTCATCACCAATCTTGGACATAAGATTGGTCACATCATTTCCTTAAGAAGATTTTCCAAAAGTATATGTATGCAAATTTGAATTCTGATGTATTACTAAAATATGGAATCATCAAACTTTTTCCATAAAGGACCAAACAGCAAATATTATAAGCTTGTGGGCCAAAAGGAAAAATTGAGGTTATTATTTAGGTACTTGAGAAAACAAATTTCCATAGATTTTTATTGATAAAATTTTAAATGTAATAATTGAGTATGATAGAAAACAAATTTCCACAAATCTTTATTGATAAAATTAAAAATCTATTAATTGAGTACAGTTTTCATAATAAAGTTCTACAGATGTGAATAATGGAATTCTTTTGTGGGGGGATAACATTTCTCTTAATAAGGGTTGAAAGGTGGTTTTCCTTAACAACAAAATCTGTTGCAAATGTTCATCTGTGAATACTGATCTATGATGAGATTTTATGTATTTCAACTTTGCAAATTTCTTTCCTCGTAGATAAGTACTGCCAAATACTGATATCAATCCATGAGCATATGGTTTAATTGCACATATTCACCGATCAGAAGGCATTTTTACAATTCTATTAGCTAAAGGCTAGACTGCCTTTTAACATGTTACTACATTGCAAATTAATTACTTCCTATTAAAGTTCCTTAATTGCAACATTGGAATATGGACATTATCTTTGCACTTGTATCAAGGTTGAAAAATGCTGCTGTGGACTGAAATACATTGCTGGGAATTTGTATATGAATGGAGATCTCACTTCTTTTTTTAACTTTTGACAGTGCAGGAAGTGTATAACACAGCCTGTAACACAGCCTATTACTTGCAAGTCAAACAACGTTCTCACTGAAATGACTTTATCACAATATAAGTTTCACATATAAGTACTGTTTTGCTTTTAATAGTTTCAGATTGAAACACTTTCAAGTCTTCAGCATAAGGTAATTCCAAAGCCATTCAGAGTTGAGTGGTTGAGCACAGTTCTTCCAACCATTTAAAAATGTAAACACCATTTTCTTTTAAAATTGAAGTATAGATGAGTACAGTATTATATATACAGGTGTACAATATAGCAATTCACAATTTTTAAAGGTTATACTCCATTTATAGTTATAAAATATTTGCTATATTCCCTGTGTTATACAATATACCCTTGTAGCTTAATTTATACCTAATAATTTGTACCTCTTAATCCCTTATGCCTATAATGCCCTTTCTTCCCTCTCTACTGGTTTGCTCTTTATATCTGTGAGTCTGCTTCTTTTCTGTTATA
Organism: Delphinus delphis; assembly: GCF_949987515.2. Classification (NCBI taxonomy): domain Eukaryota; kingdom Metazoa; phylum Chordata; class Mammalia; order Artiodactyla; family Delphinidae; genus Delphinus; species Delphinus delphis. The sequence continues at coordinate 37,132,405 of NC_082694.2, forward strand.
TTCACTAGTTTGTTGTATTTTTTAGATTCCACATGTGATATCATACAGTACTTGTCTTTCTCTGTCTGACTTATTTCACTTAGCATAATGACAAAACCAAAAAACCTACTGAATGGGAGAAAATACTTGCAAACAATATGATAAGGGGTCAATATCCAAAATATATAAATAGTTCATACAACTAATCATCAAAAAACAAACAACCTGGTTAACAAAATGGGCAGAAGAACTGAATAGACATTTTTCCAAAGAGGAAATGCAGATGGCTAACAGGCACATGAAAAGATGCTCATCATCACTAATCATCAGGGAAATGCAAATCAAAACCACAATGAGATATCACCTCACACCTGTCAGAATGGCTGTCATCAAAGAGAACATAAATGACAAATGTTGGCAAGGATGTAGAAAACAGGGAACCTTCATACACTGTTGGTGAGAATGTAGACTGGCGCAGCCATTGTGGAAAACAGTATGGAGGTTTCTCAGAAAACTAAAAGTAGAACTACCATATGACCCAGGAATTCCACGCCTGAGTGTATATGTGAAAAAAACAAAAGCACTAATTCGAAGAGATACATGCACCCCAGTGTTCATAGCAACATTATTTACATTTGCCAAGATATGGAAGCAACCTAAGTGTCCATCAACAGATGAGTGGATAAGGAAGATTGTGGTACATATCAGGCTTCCCTGGTGGTCCAGTGGTTAAGAATCTCCCTGCCAATGCAGGAGACATGGGTTCGAGCCCTGGTCCGGGGAGATCCCACATGCCGCAGAGCAACTAAGCCCGTGTGCCACAACTACTGAGACTGTGCTCTAGAGCCCTTGAGCCACAACTACTGAAGCCCGGGCACCTAGAGCCCATGCTCCGCAATAAGAGAAGCCACCACAATGAGAAGCCCATGCACTGCAACGCAGAGTAGCCCCCGCTCGCTGCAACTAGAGAAAGCCCACGCGCAGCAGCGAAGACCCAATGCAGCTGAAAAAAAAAAATGTCATAAAAAAAAGCACACACACACACACACACACACACACACACACACACACTGGAATACTACTCAGCCATAAGTAAGAGTGAAATTTTGCCATTTGCAGCAACATGAATGGACCTGGAGGGCATTATGCTAGGTAAACACCGTTCTTTACTCAAGGGCTGTACAAAAGGCAGGCTATATTTGGCTTATAGGCCATAGTTTACTGACCCCTGCTCTGTAAAGTCTATATTCCCAGTAAATGTAATAAGTGCCTGTTTCCCCCCAAATTTTGCAACCAGTAAGTAATAACTTTAAAAAATCTGTCCAGTTTGAAATTACATTTTTTCAACTTTGAACATTAGGACAGTGAAATACCTTTTCATGATTATAGGCCATTTATATTTCATCATTGAAAACTTGTTGTTCATGTTCTTTTTCCATTTTTATTGCAATAAAATTCTCATTCCAACAGTCACCCTGTGTACCAAAAAGAGTTCAAAGTCCTTTTTAGTGGCTCTGTCTACTTCTTTAGAATTATTTTCCACTGCATTCTCCCACACAACCAACATTCCTTCCGTATTGAAAGACCTGCCATTGCTTGATAGAACTGTGTTTTCTCAAGCTTCTCTATGTATGTGCACCAGGTATCATTCATTTTCTGTTGCCTTTTCTCCATTTTCCCTTCTACTATAACTCTTATTTATCCTTCAAGATGCAGATCAAGGATCAGTTCCTCCTCTTTGGTTCTACACCATTCTTAACTCTGCCATAAAACCTATTACACTATGTTACTAACTGTTGTTTACAGTTGTCTTTCTCCCTACTGGGCTGAAAGCTTGTTGAGAAACGGTATTGTAATTGATCTCTCTTTTCACAACTTAATAGGCACTGATTATTTGTTGACTGAATAAGTTCAAGATGATAGTAGTGTTAATAATATTAATAAAGTAACATGTGCCAGACACATAAATATCAGAGACAAATTTGTACAATAGTATTCCTTATAAAATGCTTATCATAATGAACGATTGAATTTTGAAGAAGCTATCTCAGATAGTAAAATTTCATTAAAGAAAATAGCCACTAAGATTTTTATTCCCTGACAAAACTAAGTACATCAAACATTGGATTTAAAAGCTTGTTTTTTTCCCTAAAGACTTAATTTATTTAAATAACTGCCACTAGTTATAGCTATGATTTCCAATTCAAGAAAATTTGCTTGTATTAGAAAACTGAGAAAATTAAAATACAAAATTTTTGTATTTTATCATCAGCCATGTCTGTTTTGTAATCTATTTTTGTTACTGTTTTGAAAGAACAGTAAGTTCTTTCTTTCAAAATCTCCTTTGTAACTTGACTAAGATACATTTTGGATTAATCTTTTATCTTGCTTTATTTCCAAAGGACATCCATTACCTTGCACTAGAAAAGGGCGAATTGGCACTAGCTGAAGTGGCAAGAAAGAGAGCTAGTGACATTGATGCAGAATCAATAACCTCTGGAGTTGGTAAGATTTAATGCTGTTTTTTTAAAGTGCTTTTTATTTTAATCAATACTTATTCAGTATCACTTGTATTTACATTTGTAGGGCATGGCTGGTTAATTTGAATTATTTTCTTTGTGAAGACAGTGTCTTTTTTTAGAAAAAACAAGAATTAAGCCTGGGTAAATAGTACAATATGGATATTTAACTTGGAATTGTGTTAATATGCAAATTAATAATCAGTAATTAATAACTACTTAGCAAAAAGTTAAAAAGTCACTGTTCTTTTCATAAGATTTTAAGGAAAACAGTTTATTATTATTAGTGCTATTATTAAAATTAACCAACACAGGAACTTATATAATCCTTTATTTTTATACATAGACATGTCACATCTCAGAAGAATTCCCTCCTATATCAGACAAAGTACTTCACGTGAAATTTAGGTTTGATGGGTGATTTTTTTTTTTAATTTAGAAGCCACTAGATTCATTTTACTGTGAGTCTTCCAAAGAAGATAAATCAAAAGCCTAAATTGAATCTAAAAGTCCATTCAAAACTTTATAATATAGAAAAATGATGTCTTTAAAAACTATAATAATATCAGCATGAGTTTCCTTTTTCTAAACTCAATTTATCCTAATGTGACCAACTCTGAAAGTACTGATCTCTGGACATCCCAATTTTTATTGTTCCTGGTATTTCCTATTCCTAAATTAGGCAGAGGACCCTCAGAAATTGTAATAGAATTTATTTCTTCATGGAACGCCTATAAAACAAAGAAGTTTCAGTAAGGTTTCCACTTGGTAAGTTGCTTGAAAATATCATAACATTGATTATCCATTGATGGATCATCTTGTGCTTTGTTTTTGTAATGTTGGCAGCCAAAAGGAGCAATTGTTGGCTTCTCTCTAACATCACCACCAGAGATCCCAGTCTTCCAGTTGGTATTGAAGGACTCAAAACCATACTACCAGGGTAGCTCTAAAGCTGAATACCAAAGCTGACAGTTGTTTACCAGAAAGATGATTTTGTTCTCCCTCCCCTACCCTGAAAAAGTTCCAAACTGATCAAACCCAAAAGATGCATAGACCACTTTCAAATCTTCATTCCTAATGGATAAAGGATATTCAATATTAATATAATATTAGATAAGAGTAACTTCAGTTGACCTATCAGTGTATATTGTTACTTGCTAAGGATAGTGATGTGCATCCCAATAAAAACAATAATAGCTAATATTTACTGAATGCTTACTGTGGGCCATGTACTATTCTGTTAACTACATTTACTAATTTAAGCCTCACCGTAATTCTTTGAGGCAGGTACAATTTATATTTGTGATAAGTCACTTATAACTAAATAATGAAATCATACCCTATTAATAGGAATTGCTGTGTTACATCATGGGGATACAAACATCCTCCATCCCCATCCCTCTTGCCATTTAGGAAACACAGTAGGAGGTTAATTCATAGCAAATTTTATCAGAATTTTCCTTAGTTGTCATGTACACTGCCTTTTCCACCAGGGTTTCAGATATAATGGAGGCAATTTTTGCATTTTAAAGCTATTTAAATTTACTAAGAGTGAAAAGGAATATGAAGAGATTACCATGAAATTTCAGAAAAATGAAGAAACTCCACTATTCACCAAAATGCATCCTGTGCCCTGTGTATATTTTGATCAGGTTACCTAGGCCAGCTGATAATTCCTAGCCAAAGAGTTTGGTGTTCCCCCTTTGAGCCCTGCCTCATTTCTAGTAAATACCTTTTTTTCACTGAAACCCTGTTACTCCCCATTTCTCAGCTTTTTTTCAGGCCTTATCCTATGGCTTTGATTACTATCTCTTGTCAAAGATCCATTTAATAACAACAGTAACTATCAAGAGGTAAACAGCTTAGATAAATGTTCTACTCCACTTTTGTTCCAGAAAACTGGGGTGGCTCTCACTTATATTTAGCAGACAGAAAAAACGAATCAGCAAACTTTAAGATACAACATTTAGAATCATTGAGTCTGAGGAGCAAAAGGAAAAAAGATTAAGTGAAATGGGCCTAAAGGACTTATGGGACACTCTCAAGCATACCAACAACTATGGGAGTCTCAGAAAGACAAGTGAGAAAGAGACAGAGAGACTATTTGAAGAAATAATGACCGGAAACTTCCCAAATTTGAGGAAAGAGATGGATCTACAAATCCAACCTCAGTGAACTCCAAATACAATCAACCAGGAGAGAGACCCATGCTAGGACAAATTATAATCAAACTATCAAAAGCTTTTCAGCTTGAAAAAAGCATCTTGAAAGCAGCAAGAGAAAAGCAACTTATCATATACAAGGTATCCTCAATAATATTATTAGCAAGTTTCTAGTAGAAACCTTGGAGGCCTGAGGCAATAAAATGACATATTTAAAGGGCTGAAACAAAAAAGAATGTCAATGGAGAATTCTATATCCAGCAAAACTTTCCTTCAAAAATGAGGCAGAAATTTAGACATTCCTAGCTAAATAAAAGGTGAAGGAGTTCATTACCTTCCCTAAAAGTAATGCTAAAGGGAGTCCTACAGGTTGAAATGAAAGGATCGTAGACAGCAACTTGAATCCATATGAAGAATGTAAAGATCTCCAATAGAGATTAATACATGGACAAATATAAAAACAATTATTATTATAATATTTTACTACACTTTTTATTTTCAACAGGAATTAAAAGACAAATGCATAGAAAATAATTATAAATCTGTTAGTAGGTACACAGTATATAAAGATGTAATTCATGACCTCAATAACATAAAGTTGGAGCACAGGAACACAACTTAAGGTAACTTGGTATCCATTCAAATTAGATTATTATAATTTAGGGTGTTATCATGTAATCCCCATAGTAACTACAAAGAAAATAACTATAGAATATACACAATGGAAATTCAGACATTTCACTACAAAATATCAACTAAACACAAAAGAAGGCAGTAATGGAGGAAATTAGGAGGAAAAAGGCTATAAGGGGGAAAAAGGCTTTAAGACATACAGAAATTAAATAACAAAATGGGAAAAGTCCTTCCCTATCAGTAGTTATTTTAAATATAATGGAATAAACTCTCCAGTCAAGTCTGCACAGAGCAAAGAGGTTGTAGGTAGGACTTGACTGGTGAGTTTATGTGGGTGAGGATAAGTGAAAGACACCCATCTCAAAAGAGCTAAAGTAAAAATAGGAATGTCATTGGCATCATGGGATATATGCTAGTACCAAAGGATAGGAATACAGGTGTAACTGAGACATAGCTGTAACCAGAAACTTAAAAGCTGTTTGGACTTTCTTCAATATTTTCTTTCTCCAAAGACCATTTTCGTCTTCTCAAGTTTTTAAGGCAGTAAGCAAGTTTGCCAGTAGGACTCAAACTCTGCATCCTTTAGTTGAGGCATGCAGAGGGAAAAATTATTCTCATTCTTGTTCCAGAATTTCCAGAGAAGGACTTTGATTCACCTGGTTTCCTTACCCAAGTTGTTCCCATCAACTATGGCCAGAGGGCTGGGTCACATAGCTCCAAGAAAAAGGCTCCCACAATTGGATATGATATGGGGGTCAGTTTTTAGGACAAGGGTATTAGGCAGATAATCCTATAGACATCTACTTCAGAGGTAAAGGAAAGAACCAAACATGACTCCATCCTGCAGGCCAGCAAGATCACCTTTAAAAGAAAGAAAATAGGTGTACTTTCAGGTATTCTGATTCAAGGCTCTTAGAGGACAAGCTGTCCCACAATCATTTGAATATCTAAGACAAGGGAAGGATCAGCACCGTATATCAGGATTTGAGCTGAAGAGACTTCCAAGGAAAGAAATAAAGAGTGAGAAATAAAGGATACAGAACCTTGGGGAAACAAACACATAGAGCTGTTCTACTACCCATTCACTCGCTCCTCAAACCATGCCTATATGGCTGCTATCAAATTATTCCACCAAAACAGTTTTCACAATGTTACAGTGACTCCCCTCTCCCTATCCCACCATGACAGTAAATTGAGTAGGCATTTTTAAGTCCTCAACTTATATAACCTTTACAACAGTAGTTAAATATTATTCACTACTCCCTCCATGTCGAAATTTTCTTCTTGTGATTTCTCTGACATCATTCTTGCATGATTTTCTTCCTAACATTTTTCCAGCCATTCCTTCTCAGTTTCCTTTATTGCTTTGTCTTTATCAGACTTCTGTAAATTAACCAAATGCAGCAATCTGGGGAGGGTTTCAAGAAAAGCAACTGAATTTCATGTAAGAACAGCAAGTTCTATAGTGTTGTTGGGTTTTTTTTAATATTTATTTATTTTGGCTGCACTGGGTCTTAGTTGCAGCATGTGGGATCTTGTTGCGGCCTGTTTAGTTGTGGCAGGTGGACTTCTTAGCTGTGGCGTGGGAACTCCTAGTTGCAGCATGCATGTGGGATCTAGTTCCCTGACCAGGGATTGAACCCAGGCCCCCTACATTGGGAGCATGGAGTCTTACATACTGGACTTCCAGGGAAGTTCTTTGTAGTGTTTTAACTTGCCCTTTTCCCATCTGCCCCACCACCCAGCTCCACAGTAGCCTTGAAAACCACAGCCCATAATCCTGGTGAAAATCAGCAGCTCCAGGAGCCAGCAGAGAGTAAAGAACAGTATTGGAGGTCCTTCAAAGTCCCAATCCCAGATAACTATCATTATTTGACTGATGGTTCCTTGGAAGACCTCTTGTGTAAGCCTTTCTTTATTTGACCTGATTGGAAGCTCACTCTTTGTGAAAAAGCCTTTTCCCCAGGGTGCTTTGTGGAAAACTATTAGAGGCAGTTGTTTAAGATTTTGGCTGCCTGAGAAGGTAAATAAGTACTGGGGCAAACAATAAGCCAACCAAAAAGCTAAAAAGGAAATTCTAGAGAATAAGATATCCATAGGAGATTTGAAAAGCTCGAAAATCTTTCTGGGACTCTGTATACTACTGTGTGCATGCCCGGGACTGTGTGCATTCTTAGGAAATACATGAGATGGTCACCTAAATTCTCCCCTCTGGCTGATCTGGAGGCTCTATGCATGCAAGCAGTGGAGGCTAAAGCTGAGTTGTAAAATGCCTAGCTGAGCATTCAAGGGGTTCCCTAAAACACAGAACCCCCACCCAAAAAGATTCCAAGATAGGATTCTAGGATTAAAAATCTTTATCCAATCTGTAGATGACTATTTAGGTAACTGAAAAGAGATTTCAGTGGCTGCACACAACAAAGGATATACACTTTACAGAATTAGTTCAAAAGTTACCAAACAACAAATAGCAACAACAAACCTTGAAGAAGAGTGATTTACAGAGTTGCCACATTATATTTAAATATATTAATATATTTAACATTTACACATTTATTAAATATTTATAATATTTAAACATATTACTTAAATGCAGTTTTTCAACAAAATTTTGTTTTTTTAATTAAATTTAATTTTTATTTTATATTGCAGTATAGTTGATTTATAATGTTGTATTAGTTTCAGGTGTACAGGAAAGTGATTCAATTATAAACCTACATATATCCATTCTTTTTCAAATTCTTTTCCCATATAGGTTATTACAGAATATTGAATAGAGTTCCCTGTGCTATACAGTATGTCCGTGTTGATTACATATTTTATATATAGTGGTGTATATATTAACCCCAAATGCACAAGATTTTTATGTATTAATTTTGTATCCTGAAACTTTACTGAATTTATTGATGAGCTCTAGTAGTTTTCTGGTAACGTATTAGGACTTTCTATGTGTAGTATCATGTTATCTGCAAAGAGTGGCAGTCTTATTCTTCTTTTCCAATTTGGTTTCCTTTTGTTTCTTTTTCTTTTGTTTTTGTTTTTTTGTGGTACGTGGGCCTCTCACTGTTGTGGCCTCTCCCATTGCGGAGCACAGGCTCCGGACGCACAGGCTCAGCGGCCATGGCTCACGGGCCCAGCCACTCTGCGGCACGTGGGATCTTCCCGGACCAGGGCACGAACCCGTGTCCCCTGCATTGGCAGGCGGACTCTCAACCACTGCACCACCAGGGAAGCCCCTCTTTTTCTTGATTGCTGTGTCTAGGACTTCCAAAACTATGTTTAATAGAAGTGGTGAGAGTAGACATCTTTGTCTTGTTCCTGTTTCAGTTTTTCACCATGGAGAATGATGTTAGCTGTGGGTTTTTCATATATGGCCTTTTTTATGTTAAGGTAAGTTCCCTCTATGCCCACTTTCTGGAGAGTTTTTTCATAAGTCATTGCTGAATTTTATCAGAAGCTTTCTCTGCATCTATTGAGATGATTATATGGTTTTTATTCTTCAATTTGTTAATGTGGTGTATCATATTTATTGATTTGTGGATGTTGAAGAATCGTTGCATCCCTGCGATAAATCCCACTTGATCATGGTGTATGATGCTTTTAATGTATTCAGTTAGAATTTGGTTTGTTAGTATTTTGTTGAGGATTTTTGCATCTATGTTCATCAGTGGTATTGGCCTGTAATTTTCTTTTTTGTGGTATCTTTCTTTTTTTTTGCGGTACGCGGGCCTCTCACTGTTGTGGCCTCTCCCGTTGCGGAGCACAGGTTCCGGACACGCAGGCTCAGCAGCCATGGCTCACGGGCCCAGCCGCTCCACGGCATGTGGGATCTTCCCAGACCAGGGCACGAACCCGTGTACCCTGAATCGGCAGGTGGACTGTCAACCACTGCGCCACCAGGGAAGCCCTTTTTTGTGGTATCTTTGGTTTCAGTATCAGGGTGGCAGTGGCCTCATAGAATGAGTTTGGGAGTGTTCCTTCCTCTGCAATGTTACCTCTTCTCTAAATGTTTGATAGAATTTGCCTGTGAAGCCATCTGATCCTGGACTTTTGTTTGTTGGAAGTTTTTAAATCAACAGTTTCAATTTCAGTACTTGTAATTGGTTTGTTCATATTTTCTGTTTCCTCCTGGTTCAGTCTTGGAAGGTTGTACCTTTCTAAGAATTTGTTCATTTCTTCTAGGTTGTCGATATATAGTTGCTTGTAGTCTCTTATGGTCCTTCGTATTTCTGTGGTGTCTGTTGTAACTTCTTTTTCACTTCTGATTTTATTGATTTGAGCCCTCTCTTTTCTTCTTCATGAGTCAATTTTGTTTATCTCTTCAAAGAACCAGTTTTTAGTTTCATTGATCTTTTCTACTGTTTTATTCTTCTCTATTTCATTTATTTCCGCTGTGATCTTTAATGATTTCTTTCCTTCTACTAACTTTGTGTTTTGTTTGTTCTTCTTTCTCTAGTTACTTTAGGTGTAAGGTTAGGTTATTTATTTGAGATTTTTCTTCTTTCCTGATATAAGATTGTATTGCTATAAACTTCCCTCTTAGAACTGTTTTTGCTGCATCCCATAGTTTTGGATTGTCGTGTTTTCATTGTCATTTGTCTCTAGGTATTTTTTAGTTTCCTCTTTGATTTATTCAGTGATCCATTGGTTGTTTAGTAACATATTGTTTAACCTCCACGTGCTTGTGTTTTTTTACTTTTTTGCTTGTAATTGATTTCTAATCACATAGCACTGTGGTTGGAAAAGGTGCTTGATGTGATTTCAATTTCCTTAAATTTACCGAGGCTCACTTTGTGGCTCAGCATGTGATCTATCCTGGAGAATGTTCCATTTGCACTTGAGAAGAATGTGTATTCTGTTGCTTTTGGATAGAATGTTTTATAAATAACAATTAAGTCCATCTGATCTAATATGTTCCCTGTTGATTTTCTGTCTGGAAGAGCTGTCCATTGATGTAAGTGGGTGTTAAAGTACTCTACTATTATTGTGTTACTGCTGATTTCTCCTTTCATGGCTGCTAGCATTTGCCTTATATATTGAGGTGCTCCTATTTTGGGTGCATATATATTTACAATTGTTATATTTGCTTCTTGTATTGATCTCTTGATCATTTTGTAGTGTCCTTGTCCCTTGTAACAGTCTTTATTTTAAAGTCTATTTTGTCTGATATGAGTATTGCTACTCCTGATTTCTTTTGATTTCCATTTGCATGGAATATCTTTTTCCATCCCCTCACTTTCAATCTGTATGTGTCCCTAGATCTGAAGCAGGTCTCTTTTAGACAGCATCTATACGGGTATTGTTTTTGTATCCATTCAGCAAGCCTGTGTCTCTTGGTTGGAGCATTTAATCCATTTACATTTTAGGTTATTATCCATATGTATGTTCTTATTGCCATTTTGTTAATTTTGGATTTGTTTTTGTAGGTCTTTTTTCTTTGCTTCCTCTTTTGTTCTCTTCTCTTGGGATTTGATGACTATTTCTAGTATTGTGTTTGGATTGCTTTTTCTTTTTTGTGTATCTGTTGTAGATTTTTGGTGTGCAGTTCCATATAGCAGTCTACATATATACAAGATTATTTCAAGTTGCTGCTCTCTTAATTTCAAAGGCATTTCCAATATCCTGCATTTGTACTGTCCTCACGATTGCTGGTTTTGATATTATATTTGTGTGTGGAGTCTTTCCTACCTTTAGCTTTCCCATTCGTAATTTTCTTGTTTCTGATTGTGGCCTTTTCTTTTCCACCTAGAGAAGTTCCTTTAGCATTTGTTGTAAGGCTGGTTTGGTGATGGTGAATTCTCTTAGCTTTTGCTTGGCTATGAAGCTTTTAATTTCTGTCAAATCTGAATGAGAGCCTCGCTGGGTAAAGTATTCTTGGTTGTAGGAGTTTCCCTTTCATCACTTTTAATATATGGTGCCACTCCCTTCTGGCCTGCTGAGTTCCCACTGAAAAATCAGCTGATATCCTAATGGGGATTCCGTTGTATGTTGTTTGTTGCTTCTGCCTTGTTGCTTTTAATATTTTCTCTTTGTCTTTAATATTTTTTAGTTTGATTAATATGTCTTGGAATGTTCCTCCTTGAGTTTATCTTGCCTGGGACTCTGTACTTCCTGGACTGGAGTGAGTCTTTCCTTTCCCATGTTAGGGGAGTTTTCAGCTGTAATCTCTTCAGATATTTTCTCAGGCCCTTTCCTCTCTGTATTCTCCTTCTGGGACGCCTATAATGTGAATGTTGGTGTGTTTAATGTTATCCCAGAGGTCTCTGAGACTGTCCTCATTTTTTTTTTCCATTCCTTTTTCTTTATTCTGTTCTGTAGCAGTGATTTCCACCACTCTGTCTTCCAACTCACTTATTCGTTTTTCTGCCTCATTTATTCTGTTGATTCCCTGTAGTATATTTTTCATTTCGGTTATATTGTTCATCTCTGTTTGTTAAGTCTTCTAGTTTGTTTTTTTTGTTTGTTTTTTTTTTACTGTGTTGCGTCTTTGTTTCTGTGCGAGAGTTTTCTCTAGTTGTGGCAAGCGGGGGCCACTCTTCATCGCAGTGCGCGGGCCTCTCACTTTGGCAGCCTCTCTTGTTGCAGAGCACAGGCTCCAGACACGCAGGCTCAGTAGTTGTGGCTCACGGGCCTAGTTGCTCCACGGCATGTGGGATCCTCCCAGACCAGGGCTCGAACCTGTGTCCCCTGCACTAGCAGGCAGATTCTAAACCATTGCACCACCAGGGAAGCCCCTAGCTCTTTGTTAAACATATCTTGTATCTTCTTGGTTTGTACCTCCATTCTTTTTCCGAGATCTTGGATCATGTTTACTATCATTACTTGGAATTCTTTTTCAGGTAGATTGCCTATCTCCACTTCACTTCACTTGTTGTTCTGGGCTTTTATCTTGTTCCTTTGTCTGGACCATAGTTCTCTGTCGTTTCATTTTGTCTAACTTTCTGTGTTTGTGGTTTCCTTTCCACCGGCTGCAGAGTTGTAGTTCCTATTGTTTCTGGTGTTTGCCTCCTGTTGGGTGAGGTTGGTTCAGGGGCTTGTGCAGGCTTCCTAGTGGGAGGGACCGATGCCTGCCCACTGGTGGGTGGAGCTGGGTCTTGTCCCTCTGGTGGTCATGGTCATGTCAAGGGGTGTGTTTAGAGGTGGCTGTGAGCTCAGTACAACTTAGGCAGCCTGTCTGCTGATGGGTGGGGCTGTGTTCCCACCCTGCTGGTTGTTTGGCCTGAGGTGTCTCAGCACTGGAGCTGCAGGCTGTTGGGTGGGGCCAGGTCTTGGTGCCAAAATGGCAACCTCCAGGAGAGCTCACACCCATCAGTATTCCCTGGGACCTCCGCCACCAGTGTTCTTGCCCCCACAGTGAGCCACAGCTGACCCCTGCTTCCCCAGGACACTTTCCAAGACCTGCAGGTGAGTTTAGCCCTGGCTCCTGCTTTGTGTGGGTCCCTGTACATGTGAAACCTTGTGTGCGCCTTCAAGAGTGGAGTCTCTGTTTCCCTCAGCCCTGTGGAACTCCTGCATTCAAGGCCCACTGGCCTTCAAAGCCAAATGCTCTAGCCTAAATCCTCAGGCTGGGGAGCCTGACATGTGGCTCAGAACTCACTCCTGTGGGACAACCTCTGTGATATATTTTCCAGTTTGTGGGTCGCCCACCCAGTGGGTATGGGATTTCATTATATCATGAAAGCACCCCTCCTACCATCTCGTTGTGGTTTCTTCTTTGTCTTTGGATGTAAATATCTTTTTTGGTAGGTTCCAATCTTTTTTGTCGGTGGTTGTTTAGCAGTTAGCTGTGATCTTGATGTTTTCATGAGAGGGTGAGCTCAAGTTCTTCTACTTTGCCATCTTGTCCACAATCAAGGGGCTGCTTTTAGTTTAGATTCTTTATGCCTCCTTCCTCAGCATGTGCTGGCTGTTATCCCCTTGAAATGGGGGTGTACAGGTGTGGTGGCCTGTGCATGCTCCCAGGATGGCACGTACAGCACCCTGCACCTGTGCCCACATCTCTTAGTGGAAGCGGCTGCCTGCGCACTCCCACAACAGCAGGGGCAGTGATTGGCACCTGTTCTCATGTCTCTTGGTGGTGGTGGCAGCTCACACACTCCCAGGACAGTGAGGGCAGTGACTAGCGTCTTCTTGTGGGTCTCAAAGCAGCAGCGGTGGTCCGTGCACTCATGGGACAGTGGGGGTAGTGATTGGCACCTACTTGCAAGACTCTTAGCGGAGGTGGCAGCATATGCCCATCTCTGGAACCCAGGATGGCATTGGTGGCTTGCACCCACCCCTGGAGCTCATGTAGATGGTGTCCTGTTGCCTGAGAGTGAACACAGAGAAAGAGGCTCCTATGGAGGTCCCACTCCTACCCCTCTCCCTTGCACCCCCAATGGAGCCTTGCCTCTTTGGTGGGCCCCAGCTTCTTCCGAGTGTACCCTCAGTTGCCACACTCCAGCCTCTTCCGGCTGTGTCCGCACAGCCAACTGTGGTCCTCTCCCAGGTCTGAGCTCCAAAGCCTGAACTTCAGCACCCAGCCCCTACCTGCACCAACGGTTGAGCGTCTGAGGCTGAGGAGCACAGGGTGGCAGTACCAACCGTTTCTGCATGTCATTCTTCATTTTGCCTACAGCAAACTGGTTGCTACGCTCTCCTCTGAGGCTCCAAAGCTACTCTTCCATCCAGGCTGATCTCCCCACCAGTTAGGGGACTTCCCAGGGTGCAGGAACCTGTCCTCCTCCACAGCTCCATCCCTGGGGCACAGGTGCTATCCCGATTCCTTTCGCTCTTTTTCTTTTGTCCTACCCAGTTATGTGGAGGTTTTCTTGCCCTTTCGGAAGTTTGAGGTCTTCTGCCAGCATTCAGTAGATGTTCTGTACAAATCATTCCACTTGTAGATGTATTTTTTATGTATTTGTCGGAGGCAGTAAGCTCCACTTCCTGCTCCTCTGCCATCTTGATCCCCCCTTAACACAATTTTGAACAAAAAATGATAAGACATTTAATGAAATAAAGTATGACCCATAAACAGTAAAAAAAAAAAAAAAAAAATCAGTAGAAACAGCCTCTGAGGAAGCCCAGATGTTGGACTTTAATAAACGGAGGCTAAATTGAATCCATAGCACTTGGTATAGACCTTTGCACAATAAGTAACTGAATAAGTATTTGTTGAATGAATGAATACAGGAGTGCATGAGGAAAGAGTTATAATACAAAATTAAAATGGAAAAAAAAGGAAAAGTAGAAAATTTTAAAAGTCAGTGAGCAGATGGGTTTTCAGGGGAAGAAAGCCTTTTAAACATAGATTATTTGTATATCCCTGTACCAATCCACACTGTCTTTCGTCAAAAGTTGTGTAAGAAATACCTAATAGATATCTCCCCCCACCTTGTTTTTCTTCAAAATTTCCTTAGCTGTTCATGTGCTATGCTCTGCCATATGAGCTTCACTGAGAATTACTTTGTCAAGTTTCATGAAAACTTCATGGGTATTTTAAGTGAAATTGCATAAAGCTAATATTGTCATCCTTACAGTACTGAATATTCCTGTCATGAATGTGGCATACTCTCCTTTTATCAGGTCTTTGACCGTCTTTAATGATGTTCATTAATTTCTCATAATTGTTCTGCACATCTTTTATTAATATTTATTCCTATGAACTTATTTTCTGTTGATAGTTTTTTTATTGATTTTCAACTTTAATGAGATATAATTGACATATAACACTGTGTAAATTAAGATGCACAGTGTGTTTTTGATACACTTATATATTGCAATATGATTACCACCATAGTGTTGGCTAACACCTCCATCACATCAGATAATTACCATTTCTTTTTTGTTGTGAGAATAAACTCTACTCTCTTAGTGTTTTTTTGTTTTGTTTTGTTTTGTTTTTGCAGTACGCGGGCCTCTCACTGTTGTGGCCTCTCCCATTGTGGAGCACAGGCTCCAGATGAGCAGGCTCAGCAGCCATGGCTCACGGGCCCAGCCGCTCCGCAGCATGTGGGATCTTCCTGGACCGGGGCACGAACCCATGTCCCCTGCATTGGCAGACAGACTCTCAACCACTGTGCCACCAGGGAAGCCCCACTCTTAGTGATTTTTAATAAAACAATACGGTACTGTTAACTATAATCACAGTGCTGTGTGTTAGGTACCCAGAACTTATTCATCTTATAACTGGAATTGTGTACCTTTTGACCAACATCTCCCCAATTCCCTTACCCCTCAGCCCCTGGTAACCACCACTGTATTCTACTTCTACAAGATCAGCTTTTTATGATCCACATATAAGCGGTATTAAGTACTATCTGTCTTTCTCTGTCTCACTTATTTAACATAATGCTTTCAAGGTCTATCCAAATGTCACAAATGGCAGGATTTCCTTCTCCTCATGGTTGAAGAATATTCCATTGTATGTAGTTATATACACACACAGCCCCTTCTTTATCCACTCATCCATTGAGGTTGTTTCCGTGTCTTGGTTATTGTGAACAATGCTGCAGTAAACAAGGGAGTGCAGGTATCTTTTCAATATCCATTTAATGGCCTTTGTAAATATACCCGGATGTGGAATTTCTGGATTGTATGGTAGTCCTATTTGTAATTTTTTGAGGAACTTCCATACTGTTTTCCATATTGCCTGTACCAGTGTACATTCTCACCAACAGTGCACAAGGGTTCTCGTTTCTCCATGTCATCACCAACACTTATTATCTCTTCTCTTTTTGATGATAGCCATTCTAAAAGGTGCAAGATGATAACTCATTGTGGGTTTGATTTGCATTTTCCCTGGTTAAAAGTAGTGTTGAGCACCTTTTCGTGAACATGTTGGCGATCTGTATGTCTCGCTAAGAAAAATGCCTATTCAGGTCTTCTGCCGATATTTTCGATTGTTTTTACTGTTTCTTTTGCCGCACAGAAGCTTTTAAGTTTGATGTAGTTCCACTTATTTATCTCTGTCGCTCGTGCTTTTGCTGTCATTTCAAAAATAATCATTGCCAAGACCAGTGTCACAGAGCTTTTTCCCTATGTTTTCTTCTAGGAGCTTTATGTTTGCAGGTCTTATGTTTAAGTCTTTAATCCATTTTGAGTCAATTTTTGTGAGTGGTGTAAGATAAGGGTGCAGTTTCACTTCTTTGCATGCAGTTATCCAGTTTTCCCACTACATTTGTTGAAGAGACTATCCTTTCCCTGTTGAGTAGTCTTGATTCCCTTGTCAAATATTAGCTGATGTAGCTATTCTATTCCATTGATCTACATGTCTATTTTTATGCCAGTACCATACTGTTTTGATTACTATAGCTTTATAGTATAGTTTGAAATCAGGAAGTGTGCTGCCTCCAGCTTCGTTCTTTGTCAGGATTTGTCTATTCAAGGATTTTTGTGGTTCCACACGAATTTAAGGATTGTTTTTCCTATTTCTGTTAAAAAATGCCATTGGAACTTTTTATAGGGGTTGCATTGAATCTGTTGATAGCTTGTGGTAGTATGGTCATTTTAACATTAATTCTTCTAATCCATGAAGATGAGCTATCTTTCCATTTGTGTCATTTTCAATTTCATCAAAGTCTTATAGTTTTCAGTGTATAGATCTTTAATTTCTGTGGTTAAATTTATTCTCATTTTTTATGCAGTTGTAAATGGGACTGCTTTTTTAATTTCTCTTTCTCATAATTCATTACTAGTGTATAGAAACTCAGCTGATTTTTGTTTATTGATTTTGTATTCTCTAACTTTACTGAATTCTTTTATTAGTTCCAACATTTTTTTTGGTGGCCTCTTTAGTTTCTCCATATAATATCATGTCATCTGCAAAATGAGACAGTTTTACTTCTTCCTTTCTGAATTGAATGCCTTTTATTTCTTTTTCTTGCCTGATTGCTCTAGCTAGGACCTCCAATACAATGTTGAATCAAACTTGCCAGGGTAAAATGAGCTTCATTGGTAGTGTGCTAGTGGTGGTATAATGCCACCACAATGTTAAGTATGTAACAGTCAGGCTGCTGTAGCAAGAGACCACAATGATTTAAGAAAGAATTTTATTGGGAGGTGGTAAGGACTGGTAAGGCATCCTGGTATCACATTACTAGGCTCCTTCTATCGTGTTGCTTTGTTATATCTAGGGTATTTTTTCTGTATCTTTGAAGATTTACAGTCCTGCCTTCAAGAAAGAGGAAAAAGAAGGAAGGCACACTCTTTTCTCATTTAGGTACAACCCAGGAGTTGTTACACATCACTTCTGCTCATATCCCATTGGACAGATCCTGGTCACAAAGCTACACCTAACTGTAACAAAGTCTGGGAACTATCTTAATTGAGGTGAGCATACACCCAGCAAAACACCTATAACTAAAAGCAATCACCACTTAGGGGGAAAGCTACAAGTTCATTTGTTACAATGAATTATGAAGAATAGTATTTAGAAGAAGCAAATAAGCAAAATGGGGGGACAACTTGCTCTATATAATCCTCATATGCACAGAAATGGAAATAATTTAAAAACCCTATTCAAAAATAATTCCCAGCTGCACGTAATGTGGCTGTCTGAATATTAAGAAATTCTTCCAAGTGCATTATATTTCCAAATACATTTATCATATATGATCTTTCAGATACTATGCTATAAAAGGCTGTAGCTTTATAAGTTGCCATCTCCTTTTAAAATATATTTTGAAATTGATATGAAAGATTATTTGTGCATAGTGATGAACTTTAGAGAATACAATATTAAAAATATAGTATAAAGATGACTCATTATATTGGGGACTTCCCTGGCAGTCCAGTGGTTAAGACTCCACGCTTCCAGTGCAGGGGGCACAGGTTCGATCCCTGGTCAGGGAACTAAGATCCTGCATGCTGTACTGTGTGGCAAAAAAAAAAAAAAAAAAAAAATTATTATATTATCACCCAGAGATAACTGATAATATTAGTTAACTTCTTTTTCTTATGCATATATTTAACAAAACTCAAGTCATTTATTTATCTTCCTTTTTGTTACCCAGTGGTATATTGTGCCTACATTCCCATGTCATTAAACACCATTCAAAAGCCTGAATTTTTTTATGTTATCTTCTTCCTAAATACCTTATTGGTTTTACTATAAAATCATGGTACCATTGTACAAGTGTATAAAATTATACCTATAGATGATAAAAGCATGAAAGTTAAGACTCTCTTATACTTAAAATCTCATTATTAATATTTGAAGTTGTGGTTAACTGTTTACCTACATTGTGGTTTAGAAGCTATATTACTTGTTTGACTTAGGAGATGTATTCATGCTAACCTAATTTTGGCTCTACTTTACCTATCTTATATTAATTGTGTCATGATGTCAGTTTTGACCTATACCGTCCCACCTATCTAGGCGTCTTTGTCAAAAGACATAACCCTAAACCCTTCATAATTATTAAACCCTTCATAATTATAAGTGCATCAAAGACTAACTGCTTTGCTTAGCTGCAGAGCTCTACACAAGACTGTATCACTTGTATAACTTAAAAGAGACAAAGTTTTCAGTAAAATTCCTAAGAATGCATGATTATCCAAACTTTGTTACTTTCTGTAGTGACATAATGTTGTCAATCACACAATGTGACATATTAAGTAATATCAATTCTTAATTCCCTTACATATAGATTTTCTCTAAATTAGGTATTGATTTTGAGGTCAAACCTTTCTATCATTTAAATATTTAACATGTTTTTGAATTCTGAAATACACAATATTATGAAACAAGGTGTCATCTTTTCAGGACTCACCTAGGCATAAATTTACAGTAACTTAGCAAAAGATAACAATAATCTTTTCCTATGGAGAAAGGTGCAAACATTAAACTATTTGGGCTTTCCCCTACTTTTTCTCCTTTTCAGAAAGGAGTCAATGTCTCAAACCTTCTTCTCTGACTTACTTATTAGTTAGACTAGTAAACTGTGCTGATACAGGACAGAATTGTTCCCAGTTACATTTTCTGCAAGTAAATAATGAAGAATTTTGCCTGAGGATTGGTATGTTATATTAAGAGTAGCTAATGAAACCGTGAAGATAAGAATAAATGGAATATGTGCTAACTTGGCTAGTATGGAGTACAGCAAAAAAAATTTGTACCAATAATCCTGAAATGTGGATAGACAAATAGATTCATGCAGTACGATGCTACAAACTTTAAGATTACTAAGGTGGCAGTCAGGAAAGCTGAGTTCTAGTTTTAGTTAAACTAGTCAAGACTAACCATCTGACATCTTAAGTCACTTTTTGGGGTCTCAGTTTGCTCAACTATAAAATAAGATATAACTAGAAGAGTCTAAATCTTTTCAGCACTAAAATTCTATGTATATGATGACATATGATTAGACAGAACCCAAATTAAAACACTGCAAAATTCTAGACAACATACGACTCTGAAAAACAAATCATTTATGCATATCCACCTAATAGTACAAACCCATACTGAAAAAATAAGTTTGAATATTCTCTTAGAAGGTGAACTGCTTTATTCAAAAACACTTTTGGGGACTTCCCTGGCAGTGCAGTGGTTGAGACTTCGCCTTCCAGTGCAAGGGGTGTGAGTTTGATCCCTGGTCAGGGAGCTAAGATCCCACATGCCTCATGGCCAAAAAAACAAAACATAAAACAGAAGCAGTATTGTAACAAATTCAATAAAGACTTTAAAAGTGGTCCATATCAAAAAAAAATCTTAAAAAAATACTTTTGAATTAAATCCTCTTAAATACTGCCTTTAAAAGACTTACTTTATGCAGAAATTTACTCTAGCATGAGACGTAACATCAGGGTGTCCAAGCAAAGGAGCTAACAGAAACTGAGTAACTTCTAAATAAACAGAATGATTTCACATATAGTCGCTAACAAAAGTCATAAAATTATTGAACTTTAGAGCTGAATTTGGAAGTCTTACAGATATTTTACATGTATTAAATTCTCTTCACAATGTGTCAGAATTTATATCAATTCTTCCTATATTCTTACCATGTCCCCAAGATGTCTCTTTGCAAAAGAAAGTATTTGTTATACAGTTGGTATATAAAGTTTATGAGTTAAAATCATGCATCTGTCTTATCAAAATTTAGTATGTTTACCTGCTTTTAACCATTTTATAGTTCACAAAATGGCTTCATGTAACCATAAATCTGTATTCTCAATGGGAGTAAAGGAAGAGTCAGCGTTTTTCTAGTGACTTACATCCCTTAGGCTTAAAGAAAATAAAATGCCCTTCATTCCCAGGTCTAATCATCCTACAATTTGCTATGGGGTAGAACTCAGTTTAAAGCCGATCTACTTCAGCCCCCACAACAGACATACATACCTACAAAACTTTCAAGAAATACAGATGTCAGGAACTCATAAAGTATTCCAGTGATGCACTAGGGCTGGCTCCTGTGGCCTTCCAAGTGCCAATTAAGGGTATCTCTTCCCAATTCTAAGTTCAGGGACATCATGTTGGTAGCTCAAAACTGGCCATGGTAGGAATAATTTACACCACAGAAATCAAGAAACTGGTTGATTTTGGGAGCTGGTTGTTAGTAATTTAACAGCACGTAACTGAGGTAATCCCAGGTTATGGTTCCTGAAGCCAAGTGTCCACTATCAAAGAAAAGACCTATAACTGTTCCTGATTCAGTTCCTGGAACTGAATTTTGAACATTCATATATCCTTCTCCAGATGGATATAAGAGGGCGTAGGGTCCATATCATACATAATTTATTGTTTGTCTTTGAACCTATATAGCAATGTTGTCCAACAGAAATACAATGCAAGCCACATACCCTTAAATTTTCTACTGTATGTTAAAAGTACATCTCAAATTAGATGTTAAATTTTCATCAGAAATACTTTATCTGTATTTAGATTTCATAAAGTTTTCAGTTGAAGAAGTAATTTCATGTACCCAAGTTGGTCCATACATCCTTAAAAGTTTTACAATTACTGAACTATCAGTTTTTAAATTTAAAATTTTTTAAATAAATGAAATTTAAAAATTTTTTCCTCAGTCTTACTAGCCATGTTTGAAGAGTTCAATAGCCACACTTAATAGTAGTTACCATATTGGACAGCAGCTGTACAGCATCAGCACCTCAGGGGTTTTCCGGAAGCTTGAGCCTTATGCTGTGCTAGCTTGATGAGTGGAATCAAACGGATTATTTCACTTTTCGGTGCCTCAGTTTTCTGAGACAATAATAATCTTAAAGGAATAATCAATCAATAATTATAACTAATAATAGACATTCTAATGATTGCAATAATCATGAAATCACTCACATGATATAGCAGCTGCCACTTGTGGCATGTCAGCTTATTTAAAAACCAACTCATCAAGCAGTAGCTCATTTTGAAGAAGAGCTTAACCTTATTAGATGTTAGTAGCTATAAATGCTAAGCATTTATAGAGTGTTTTTCACTTTTAAAGGGCTTTACCAGTTGTAGTTAATCTTATAACATAATAATGTATCATTCCTGTTAGTGAATTCCTGAGGTCAAAGAAGGCCTTTCTGCATAACAAAAACCTTCAATCTACTTGTCATATACTCTATACTACAATGTATATAAATCAAAGTGTTAGGTTGAACAAGACAAAATATTCACTTTAAGTAACTTTTCTGATCCTGAGTACAATAAATTAATCTCAACAGAGAAAAATGGTGCTTCTATTATAATGTTCATCACTTGTGTATTGTCTGTGAAACAAGAGTCAAGCACAGCTTTCTTGATTATATAAAAAAGATTTTTAAATCCCATTTTTATGGTACTTAACCTCTAAACTGCCATCAGAAGTATAGTAACACCATCCATTTTTATGGGCTTTCCTGTTTTCTACGTGCTTACCTGCATCATTTTATTATCTCAGCAACCCTAAAAGATAAACAGGACAGATGTTATGCCCATTTTTTGCATGAAATTCAGAAAGGCTGAGTGCCTTGTTTACATAATTACATACTCATCAGTGCAACAGCTAGAGCCAGAATTCAGGTCTTATGATTTTAGCCACCATTTATCAAATACATACTATAAACTGGAGAATATGTTGAAGACCATGCATTATCTCATTAAATGGTCACAGTAATCTTAGATGAAGGAAGTATGATGCAGAAAGATTGTTACACATAAGTCCTTTTTTCTCAAAGCATGTGTTTGTAACTTCTCTACTGTGCTGAATCTAGAAATGGACTATTATCAGGGTAGGAGAATAAAGGAACCAATCTTCATCAAAAATAAAAATTACTATATACTAACACATGTTATTTACCCAGCATAGTGCTAAGCTCTGCAATTACTGTCATGTTTCACATTTATAACAACCAACCGTAAGAGTTAAGTATTAGTTTTCCCGTTTATAAGTAAGGACAGAGACTCAAAGTGACAGAAGCAGAATTTAAAACCATTCCTATTTGACTCCTAATCTCATACTCCGAACCACTTTGCCATTCTTTTTTATTTCAAATCCACTGTAATTTCCCATATTCCTTACTGCCTAATGTTACTTTTTACTTATTTTTGAGTTGTTTTGCTTTTTGTGGGATTTCTTTTTTTGGGTTTTTTTTGGTATTAAAAAAAAGATAGAAGGTTTTCTTTGTCATCTTTGTTTACCATATTATCCTAACAGTGCCAAACACGAGCAGGTACACCATTTTCATAGCATAATGCAGGAAAGTAGCTTTGAGCAGTGTGTCATACAATCTCTATAATAACTTTGAGCAGTGAGCTGGAAGATTATAGTACTACTGTGGAACTGAATTTCTTTACCTTAGCCTTTGAGCTGAACAGTTCATTCACCTATTCAGTGGTAAACTTCAGCAATTTCTCCAAAGTTAAAGGAAATTGACTTGTTCATTCAGTGGGTATGTTGATTTAAAGATGTATTTATAATAACAAAATGAGATAGAGGCATTATTACAGTAAATTTGCTAATAATGTAGCTAAATAATTTACATTAGTGGAGACCATTAAGTGTGGGTGAAGAGTGATTGCTTCAGTCAGAAAAATTATTTTTTCCTACATTACCTGAAATTCTTATGAACTTCTCATTTCATGTTGCCTTAGTAATCAGAAGTAAAAGTGTTTAGATCTTCATAAAACGTTTTCATAACAAATGGCATGTTAACCTAAGCACTGTAAATACTTCGGGGCAAATGTGTTAAAATTCAGTTAGTTATTTTTTCTTTATTTTCTAAATTCTATAATTAGATAGTTACCGTGTTCCTGGTCAGACTGCCTCTAAGAAGGAAGTAAAACAAGTTTGTGCACATACATTCATATGCAGGGTCAAAGGTGAAGACAAAATGTGAAAGAGAAACATGTTGTTTCTAGTAAAACTCTTTCCTTATCTAGAATTAGGTGTACTCATAAATGTATGCACTATAATAATGTGTAGAGATGATTGTTTCATTATTTTTTAATAAAATTTATAGTTTTTATAGGTAATAGTCTAGATATTTGGAATGCATTCATTTAAGCAGAAGAAATAGCTGGCAAATGTTTTATGTCAGGTGGTATGCATGCTAAGTTTATAACCTTTCTTCTCTTTATCCAATGTAAGTTAACTTGATGTGACAGGGTGTGATATATCACAGAGATGACTCAGGTCAGGAATTTCAAGAAATCTTAAAAATAATACCTTTTAAAAGGACTTAAGTAAATAGTACATAAAGATCTGTAGAGTATATAGTCTTTTTTTTTTTTTTTTACCCTGTTATCTATCAAAGAATTGAGTTCAACTGCTTAAACGTTTAGGAAAGTCTTTTACTCAGAAAAAAGTAAATATTTGCCAATTAGGGTAGGGGAGAAATCTCTAGGTTCCTTTACTGTTAGAGTGCCTACCAGCAGATACATCTGTTTATTTAGAATTTATACATCTATTTGTTGACCAAAAAATTCAATGATAAATTGATGTTTCCATCACCTGCTTTTCCTTTTTTTCTGAAGCCTTTGCAATTATATAGCTGTCATTACAAACTCCTGTCCCAAAGCATGGGGTTTCAATGAAGAATATGGTTAGATCACAAGATTTGCTTCTAAAGGGCTGAATTTTGGTTCTATCATAGGAAAATAAGTGTGTACTTCAGTAAGTGGTAAAGTATGACATACATTTGGAGGAATGTACATACTGTAAGTTTTCAGCTCAGTAAACATACCCATGTAACATCCAGATAATGGAAATGAACTTCATCAGCACTCTAAAAAGGCTCCCTTGTCCCAACTTCTCACGCCTCCAAAGGATAAACATTTCTGACTTCTAGTACTACAAGTCAGTTTTATTTGACCTTGTAAGAGAATCATCTGTCCTTCTCTGGAAATAGGTTCACTCATAAATGTATGTACTTTAGTAATGTATGGAGATGACTAGTAGGGTCTTTTGGGCAGGGTTGAGGTCTGACTTATTTCACATAACATTACTTTTGTGAAATGCACCCATATTATTATGTATATAGCAATATGTAACAAAATGTAATCATTTTGTCACTGATGGATATTTCAGTTGTTTCCAGTTTGGGGCTTTTATAAATGTTCTTCTAAATATCCTTTGTAACTATACCTATCCATTTGCGCATACATTCAACTTTAGTAGATACCTCCAAAGATTTATTCAGTAGCTGAAACGATTTACATTTTTGTTATCAGTACATGAGAACTACAGTTTAGCCTCATCTTTGCCAGAAGTTGTTATCCCCTGCCACCATTTTACTCATTCTGAAGGGTGGATAGTGGTATTACATTATAGATTTAATTTGTATTTCCCTGATGACTCATGAAATTGAGCATCCAGTTATATGTTTACCGGAAATTTGAGTATGTTTTGAAGTGCCTGTCAAGACTTCTGATCATTATTCCACTGCATTATCATTCTTTTTTCTTATGATTTTTCAGGAGTCTTTTATATAATCCTGACCTATTACTGCAAATATTTTCTACCACTCTTGGGTTCCCTTTTTTGCTTTTTTAATATTGTAATTTGTTGAGCAGAAGTTTTTAGTAGTAATATGCTACCTTTCCCATTTTTTTCCATTATGTTGATTACATTTTGTGCCCTGTTTAAAACAGTTTGTAGAGATATCTTATGTTATAAAGAGATATCTTCTGTTTTCTTTAAGATCTTTGTCTTAACTTTTAAGTCTTTATTGAATTTGTTACAATATTGTTTCTGTTTTATGTTTTGTTTTTTTGGCTGCAAGGCACGTAGGATCTTAGCTGTCTGACCAGGGATCAAACCCACACCTCCTGCATTGAAAGGTAAGTCTTAACCATTGGACCACCAGGGAAGTCCCTGTCTTACCTTTTATATTTAGATCTATAATCCATATAGAATTGGTTTTTGTATACACTGGGTATTGGTTTTATATACACTGGGCAGGGTTTTAAAAATGTGTGTTTTAACCAAATGGATATCCACAAGAACCAGCAGAACTTATTTAAAAGATCATCCTTTCTCTATTGCACTGCAGTGGCACCTTTGCTGTAAATCAGGTAACTACACTATATTATCATTGTTTCAATAACTATAAATTTGTTAAAGGTCTGGGTTTCTGGTTATGTAAGTCTTCTAGCTTTGTTTTTGTTCAGAATTGCCTTGACTATTCTT
Organism: Delphinus delphis; assembly: GCF_949987515.2. Taxonomy (NCBI): domain Eukaryota; kingdom Metazoa; phylum Chordata; class Mammalia; order Artiodactyla; family Delphinidae; genus Delphinus; species Delphinus delphis. Next base: position 37,158,280 of record NC_082694.2, read on the forward strand.
AGTCCTTTGCACTTTCATTTCCATTTTATAAACAACTGTCAATTTACACAAAAAATATTGTTAGGACTTTAATTGGGTTTGCATTGAATCTATAAAATCAGCTTATGAAGAACTGACATCTTGAGAACATTGAGTCTTCCACATGCTATATGTCTTTCCACTTATTTAATTCTTTAGTTTTTCCTAATATTTCATAATTTTCAATGCAGAGGTTCTTAAATTTATTTCTAAATATTTAGGATATTTAAGCTATTGTAAATGGCATATTTTGTTTCATTTTTTGTATGCTTTTTTTAAATATAAACATAAAATAAATCTTAGTATATTTGTCTTATATGAACTGATTTAAAAAAAAAGAGACTGAGCAGATACATAGAGCATCGAGAGGGAAATAAAGGGCGGCTCATGAGGTTACTTGAGAGAGACTATGTTTATGTTCCTTGAAATCAACAAACAAAACTAATAACCAAATTATAGTGGTCCTTGTCTAGTAGTGGCCCATACCTGAACCACCTGTGAATTGGTTTCTGCTATCTATCTGATCTCTGGTTTTTCATTGGTATGATCTTCTCTCTTGGCTTTGCCAGTTATTTTTATTGAATTCTAATTCTTGATTTCAAAAAATTATAGAGTCATCTATAATGTTATATTCCTCTTTCCTTTTCCTCTGCTAGGTAGAAAGAATGACGGATGACAACCTTAATCAAATCAGAGACTGTGCTAAATTGATGCTGGGTTGTAATTTTGATAAAATTCTGTCTACCTCCAGCCTTCCTCTATATCTATAATGTGTGTGTGTGTACATACATATACAAAGATATATATAATAATGTTATATGTAGTCTGTATTATATAATTCATGTGTCACTAAAATGGAAGAGATAAATATTTTAAAATTTTGTACAGATTTCTATTTCTTCTTAGATGGGATACTGGTGTGCTGCACACTGTTCCACCCTACCTGAAAGCAAAATTTACTTTTTTTCTTTACATATTTTTTAATTGAATTATAGCTGATTTACATTGTTGTGTTAATTAGTGCTGTAGAGCAAAGTGATTCAGTTATACCTATATATACATTCTTTTTTTAAATATTCTTTTCCATTATGGTTTATCATACGATATTTTTTTTTACATCTTTATTGGAGTATAATTGCTTTACAATGTTTTGTTAGTTTCTGCTGTATAAGTGAACCAGCTACTTGTATACATATGTCCCCATACCCCCTCCCTCTTAAGCATCCCTCCCACCATCCCTATCCCACCCCTCTAGGTGGTCACAAAGCACCTAGCTGATATCCCTGTGCTATGCAGCTGATTCCCACTAGCTATCTATTTTACATTTGGTAGTGTATATATGTTAATGCTACTCTCTCTTTGTCCCAGCTTACCCTTCCCCCTCCCTGTGTCCTCAAGTCCATTCTCTATCTCTGTGTCTTTATTCCTGTCCTGCCCCTAGGTTCACGAGAACCATTTCTTTTTAGATTCCATATATATGCGTTAGCATACAGTATTTGTTTTCCTCTTTCTGGCTTACTTCACTCTGTATGACAGAATCTAGGTCCATCCACCTCACTATAAATAACTCAGTTTCGTTTCATTTTATGGTAATATTCCATTGTATATATGTGCCACATCTTCTTTATCCATTCATCTGTCGATGTACATTTAGGTTGCTACCATGTCCTGCCTATTGTAAATAGTGCTGCAATAAATATTGGGGTACATGTGTCCTTCTAAACTATGGTTTTCTCAGGGTATATGCCCAGGAGTGGGATTGATGGGTCATATGGTAGTTCTATTTTTAGTTTTTTAAGGAACCTCCATACTGTTCTCCATAGTGGCTGTATCAATTTACATTCCCACCAACAGTGCAAGAGGGTTCCCTTTTCTTCACAGCCTCTGCAGCATTTATTCTTCGTAAATTTTTTGATGATGGCCATTCTGACTGGTGTGAGGTGATACCTCATTGTAGTTTTGATTTGCATTTCTGTAATGATTAGTGAGGTTGAGCATTCTTTCATGTGTTTGTTGGCAATCTGTATATCTTCTTTGGAGAAATGTCTATTTAGGTCTTCTGCCCATTTTTGGATTGGGTTGTTTTTTTTTTTTTAATATTGAGCTGCATGAGATGCTTGTAAATTTTGGAAATTAATCCTTTGTCAGTTGCTTCATTTGCAAATATTTTCTCCCATTCTGAGGGTTGTCTTTTCATCTTGTTTATGGTTTCCTTTGCTGTGCAAAAGCTTTTAAGTTTCATTAGGTCCCATTTGTTTCTTCCTGTTTTTATTTCCATTACTCTAAGAGGTGGGTAAAAAAGGATCTTGCTGTGATTTATGTCATAGAGTGTTCTGCCTATGTTTTCCTTGAACAGTATTATAGTGTCTGGCCTTACGTTTAGGTCTTTAATCCATTTTGAGTTTATTTTTCTGCATGGTGTTAGGAAGTGTTCTAATTTCATTCTTTTCCATGTAGCTGTCCAGTATTCCCAGCACCATTTATTGAAGAGACTGTCTTTCTTCCCTTGTGTAGTCTTACCTCCTCTGTCGTAGATTAATTGACCGTAGATTTGTGGGTTTATCTCTGAGCTTTCTATCCTGTTCCATTGATCTATATTTCTGTTTCTGTTCCAGTACCATACTGTCTTGATCACTGTAGCTTTGTAGTGTAGTCTGAAGTCAAGGAGCCTTATTCCTTCAGCTCTGTTTCTCTTTCTCAAGATTGCTTTTGCTACTCGGGATCTTTTGTGTTTCCATACAAATTGTAAAATTTTTTGTTCTAGTTCCTTGAAAGATGCCATTGGTAGTTTGATAGGGATTGCACTGAATCTGTATATTGCTTTGGGTAGTATAATCATTTTTATCCCAATCCAAGGACATGGTATATCTCTCCATCTCTTTGTATAGTCTTTGATTTCTTTCATCAGTGTCTTATAGTTTTCTGCATACAGGTCTTTTGTCTCAAGTAGGTTTATTCCTAGGTATTTCATTCTTTTTGTTGCAATGGTAAATGGGAGTGATTTCTTAATTTCTCTTTTGATTTTTCATTGTTAGTGTATAGGAATGCAAGAGATTTCTGTGCATTAATTTTGTATCCTGCTACTTTACCAAATTCATTGATGAGCTCTAGTAGTTTCTGGTAACATATTTAGGATTCTCTATGTATAGTATCATGTCATCTGCAAACAGTGACAGCTTTACTTTTTCTTTTCTGATTTGGATTCCTTTTATTTCTTTTTCTTCTCTGATTGCCACAGCTAAAACTTCCAAAACTATATTGAATAATAGTGGTGGGAGTGGGAACCCAAAACTATATTGAATAATAGTGGTGACAGTGGGAACCCTTGTCTTGTTCCTGATCTTAGAGGAAATGGTTTCAGTTTTTCACCATTGAGAATAATGTTGGCTGTGGGTTTGTTGTATATGGCCTTTATTATGTTGAGGTAGGTTCCCTCTTTGCCCACTTTCTGGAGAGTTTTTATCATAAATCGGTGTTGAATTTTGTGAAAAGCTTTTTCTGCATCTACTGAGATTATCATATAGCTTTTATTCTTCAATTTGTTAATATGGTGTATCACACTGATCTGGTTATACTGAAGAATCCCTGCATTCCTGGGATAAACCCCACTTGATCATGGTGTATGATCCTTTTAATGTGTTGTTCGATTCTGTTTGCTAGTATTCTGTTGAGGATTTTTTCATCTATGTTCATCAGTGATACTGGCCTGTAGTTTCCTTTTTTTTGTGACATCTGGCTTTGGTATCAGGGTGATGGTGGCCTTGCAGAATTAATTTGGGAGTATTCCTCCTTCTGCCATATTTTGGAAGAGTTTGAGAAGGATAGGTGTTAGCTCTTCTCTAAATGTTTGATAGAATCCCCATGTGAAGTCATCTGGTCCTGGACTTCTGTTTGTTGGAAGACTTTTAATCACAGTTTCAGTTTCAGTGTTTGTGATTGATCTGTTCATATTTTCTATTTCTTCCTGGTTCAGTCTTGGAAGGTTGTACTTTTCTAAGAATTTGTGCATTTCTTTCAGCTTGTCCATTTTATTGGCAGAGTTGCTTGTAGTAGTCTCTCATGATCCTTTGTATTTCTGTGGTGTTAGTAGTAACTTCTCCTTTTTCATTTCGAATTTTATTGATTTGAGCCCTCTTCCTTTTTTTCTTGATGCATCTGGCCAGAGGTTTATCAATTTTGTGTATCTTTTCAAAGAACCGGCTTTTAGTGTCATTGATCTTCACTATTGTTTTATTCTTCTCTCTCATTTATTTCTGCTCTGATCATTATGATTTAGTTTCTTCTACTAACTTTGGGTTTTGTTTGTTCTTACTCCAGTTGTTTTAGGTGTAAGGTTAGGTGGTTTATTTGAGATTTTTCTTGTTTTCTTAAGTAAGATTATACTGCTATAAACTTCCATCTTAAAACTGCTTTTGCTGCATCCTGCAGATTTTGAATTGTTGTATTTTCATTGTCATTTGTCACTAGGTATTTTTAAATTTCCTCTTTGATTTCTTCAATTATCCACTGGTTGTTTAGTAACATATTGTTTAGCCTCCCCGAGTTTGTGTTTTTTAGAGTTTTTTTTTCCTGTAATTGATTTCTAACCTCATAGAGTTGTGGCCAGAAAAGAAGGTTGCTATGATTTCAGTTTTCTTAAACTTACCAAGGCTTGATTTGTGGCCCAAGATATAATCTATCCTGGAGAATGTTCCATGTGCACTTGAGAAGAATGTATTCTGCTGCTTTTGGATAGAATGTTCTATAAGTATCAGTTAAGTCCATCTGGTCTAACGTGTCATTTAAAAAAATTTTTTTTTTTATATTGGGGCACATCTGATTAACAATGTGTTAGTTTCAGGTGTACAGCAAAGTGATTCAGTTATACATATAAATGTATCTATTATTTTTCAAATTCTTTTCCCATTTAGATTATTAAAGAACATTGAGCAGAGTTCCCTTTAGGTAGCTCTACAGTAGGTCCTGGTTGGTTATCTACTTCATACATAGTAGTGTGTACACGTCAATCCCAGACTCCCAATCTATCCCTCCCAGTAACCGTAAGTTTGTTCTCTAAGTCTGTGAGTCTGTTTCTCTTTTGTTGGTAAGTTCATTTGTATCTTTTTTTAAGATTCCGCATATAAGCGATATCATATGATATTTGCCTTTCTCTTTCTGACTTACTTCACTCAGTATGATCATGTCTAGGTCCATCCATGTTGCTGCAAATGGCATTATTTTGTTCTTTTTATGGGTGCATAATATTCCATTTTATATATATACCACATCTTCTTTTTCCATTCATCTATCAATGGACATTTAGGTTGCTTCCATGTCCTGGCTCTAAATATTGCTACGATAAACATTGGGGTGCATGTATCTTTTAGAATTATTGTTTTCTCTGGATATATGCCCAGGAGTAGGATTGCAGGGTCATATGGCAGCTCTATTTTTACTTTTTAAGGACCCTCCATACTGTTCTCCATTGTGGCTGTACCAGTTTACATTCCCACCAAGAGCGCAGCAGGGTTTGCTTTTGTCCACACCCTCTCCAGCATTTATTGTTTGTTGATTTTTTGATTATGTCCATTCTGACTTGTGTGAGGTAGTAATCTCATTGTAGCTTTTATTTTTCTGGCCATGCCACACGAATTGCAGGATCTTAGTTCCCTAACCAGGGTTGAACCTGGGCCCTCAGCACTAAAAACATGGAGTCCTAGTCACTGGACCACTAGGGAATTCCCTCATTGTAATTTTGATGTGCAATTCTCTAATAATTAGCAATGTTGTGTATCTTTTCATGTGCCTCTTGGCCATCTTTCTTCCTTGGATAAATGTTTTTTTTAGGTCATTGGCCCATTTTTGATTGGGTTCTTTGTTTTTTTTTATATTGAGCCACATGAGCTATTTGTAAATTTTGGAGACTAATGCCTTTTTGGTCACATCATTTGCAAATATTTTCTCCCATTCTGTGGGTTGTCTTTCCATTTTGTTGATGGATTCCTTTGCTGTGCAAAAGCTTTTAAGCTTAATTAGATCCCATTTGTTTATTTTTGTTTTTATTTTCATTGCTCTAGGAGGTGGATTCAAAAACATGTTGCTGCAATTTATGTCAAAGAGTGTTCTGCCTATGTTTTCCTCTAAGAGTTTTAGAGTGTCCGGCCTTACATTTAGGTCTTTGACCATTTTGAGTTTATTTTTGTGTATGGTTACAGAGAATGTTCTAATTTCATTCTTTTACGTGTAGCTGTCCAATTTTCCTAGCACCATTTATTGAAGAGCCTGTCTTTCCTCCTTTGTGTAGTCTTGCCTCCTTTGTCATAAATTAATTGACCATAGGTTCATGGGTTTATCTCTGGGCTTTCTATCCTGTTCAGTCAATCTATATTTTTGGTTTAGTGCCAGTACCATACTGTTTTGATGCCTGTAGCTTTGTAGTATAGTCTGATGTCAAGGAGCCTGATTCCTGCAGCTCTTTCTTTCTCAAGATTGCTTTGGCTGTTTGGTCTTTTGTGGATCCATACAAATTTTAAGATTTTTTTCTAGTCCTGTGAAAAATGCCATTCGTAATTGATAGGGATTGCATTGTATCTGTAGATTGTCTTTGGTAGTATAGTCATATTGACAATATTGAGTCTTCCAATCGAAGAACATGGTATATCTCTCCATCTGTTTGTATCAACTTTGAATTTTTTTATCAGCATCTTATAGTTTTCAGAGTACAAGTCTTTTGTCTCTTTAGGTAGGTTTATTCCTAGGTATTTTATTCTTTTTATGTGATGGTAAATGGGATTGTTTCTTTAATTTCTATTTCTGATCTTTAGTCGTTCGTGTCTAGAAGTGCAACAGATTTCTGTGTATTAAGTTTGTATCCTGCAACTTTACCAGATTCATTGATGAGCGCTAGTAGTTTTCTCATATCATCTTGAGGATTTTCTTTATATAGTATCATGTCATCTGCAAAGAGCGACAGTTTTACTTCTTCTTTTCCAATTTGGGTCCTTTTATTTCTTTTTCTTCTCTGATTGCTGTGGCTAGGGCTTTCTAAACTCTGTTGAGTAAGTGGCAAGGGTGGACATCCTTGTCTTGTTCCTGATCTTAGAGGAAATCCTTTCACTTTTTCACTGTTGAGAATGATGTTACTGTGGGCTGTGGTATATGGCCTTTATTGTGTTGAGGTTGGTTCCCTCTATACCCACTTTCTGTAGAGTTTTATCATACATGCATATTGAGTCTTGTCAAAAGTTTTTTCTGCATCTATTGTGATGATCATATAGTTTTTATTCCTCAGTTTGTTAATGTGGTGTATCACACTGATTGATTTGCGGATACTGAAAACTCCCTGCATCCCTGGGATAAATCCCACTTTACCATGGGGTATTAAATATCAAGTCCATCTGGTCTAATGTGTCATTTAAGACCTGTGTTTCCTTATTGATTTTCTGTCTGGATGATCCGTCCACTGAAGAAAGTGGGGTGTTAAAGTTCCCCCACTGTTATTGTGTTACTGTTGATTTCTCCTTTCACGGCTGTTAGCATTTTGCCTTATATACTTAGGTGCTCCTATGTTTGCTGCATATTATTTACAATTGTTATATTTTCTTCTTGGATTGATCTTTTGATTGTTATGTAGTGTCCTTTGTCTCTTGTAACAGTCTTTAAAGTCTAGTTTGTCTGATAAGAGTATTGCTACTCCTGATTTCTTCTGATTTCCATTTGCATGAAATAGCTTCTTCCATTCCCTTTACCTTCTGTCTGTATGTGTGTCTAGATCTGAAGTGGGTCTCTTTTAGACAGCATATATACGGGTCTTGTTTTTGTATCCATTCAGCCAGTCTGTATCTTTTGGTTGGAGCATTTAATCCATTTACATTTAAGGTATTTATCCATATGTATGCTCTTATTACCATTTTGTTAATTGTTTTGGATTTGTTTTTATTAGGTCTTTTATCTTCCCTTCCTCTTTCATTCACTTCACTTGTGACTTGAAGATTATTTTTAGTGTTATGTTTGGATTACTTTTTCTTTTTTGTGTCTGGATTGCTTTTTCTTTTTTGTGTCTGTATCTGTTGTAGATGTTTGGTGTGCTGTTCTCTTGAAGTTTTGATATAGTAGTCTGTATATATACAAGATTGTTTTAAGTTGCTGGTCTCTTAATTTCAAATGCATTTCCAATATCCTGCATTTATATTCTCCTCTTCCCACGACTCCTGGGTTTGATGTCATATTTTTGTGTGTATGATTTCCTGCCTTTATGTTTGCCTTTACCTGTGCGTTTTTCCATTCATAATTTTCTTTTTTCTAATTGTGATCTTTTCTTTTCCACCTAGAGAATTTCCTTTAGCATTTGTTGTAAAGCTGGTTTGGTGGTGCTGAATTCTTTAGCTTTTGCTTGTCTGTAAAGCTTTTGATTTCTCCATCAGGTCTGAACAACAGCCTTGCTAGGTATTCTTGGTTGTAGGTGTTCTCCTTTCATCAGTTTAAATTATATCCTGCCACTGTCTTCTGGCCTGCAGAGTTTCTGCTAAAAAATATCAGCTGATATCTTTATGGGGATTCCCTTGTATGTCATTTGTTGCTTTTGTCTTGTTGCTTTTAATATTTTCTCTTTGTCTTTTTAACTTTTCTCGGTTTGATTAATATGTGTCTTAGCATGTTCCTCCTTGGGTTTACCTTGTATGAGACCTGTGTGCTTCCTTATAATCTCTTCAAATATTTTCTCAGGCCCTTTCTCACTCTCTTCTCCTTCTGCCACCCCATAATGAAAATATTGGTGTGTTTAATGTTGTCCCAGAGGTCATTGAGGCTGTCCTCATTTCTTTTCATTCCTTTTTCTTTATTCTGTTCTGTGGTACTGATTTCCCCCACTCTGTCTTCCAGCTCACTTATTCATTTTTCTTTCTCCCTCATTTATTCTGCTATTGATTCCATATATGACAAGCCCACAGCTTATATAATACTCCACAGTGGAAAGCTGAAAGCTTTTCCTCTAAAATGAGGCAGAAGACAAGGATGCCCACCCTTGCCACTTTGAATCAAAATAGTATTAGCACTTCTAACGAGAGCAATTAAGGAAGAAAAAGAAAGACATTCAAATTGAAAAGGAAGAAGGGAAAACTGTCCCTACTTGCAGATGACATATTATATAGGAAACCCTAAGGACTCCCCGCCAACAAAACCATTAGAATTAATAAATTCAGTAGACTTTCAGGATACAAAATCAGTTTTCAAAAATCTGTTGCATTTTTATAAACTAATATTGATCTATCAATCAGAAAGAAAAATTAAATTAAGAAAAATATCCTATTTTCAATTGCATCAAAGCAAATAAAATACCTAGGAATAAATTTAACCAAAGAGGTAAATAACCTGAACACTGAAAACTATACAAGATTGAAAAGAAATTGAAGACACACAATAAGTAAAAGATAAATCATGTTCATGGATTGGAAGAATTAATATTGTTAAAATTTCCATACTACCAAAAGCAATCTACATATTCAATGCAATCCCTATCAAAATTCCAGTGGCATTTTTCACAGAAATCAAACAAACAATCCTAAAATTTGTATGGAAATACAAAAGACCCCCTAATATAGAAGCAGTCTTGGGGAAGAAGAGCAAAGCTGGAACACCACACTTCCTTGTTACTGTGGTAATCAAAACAGAGTGGTACAGGCATTAAAACAAACACAGAGACCAATGAAACAGAATAGAGAGCCCAGAAATTAATCCATGCAAATATGGTCAACTAATTTACAACAACGGAGCCAAGAATACTCAACGAGGAAAGGACAGTCTCTTTAATATGTGGTATTAGGACTGTACAACTGTACAGCCACATGCAAAAGAATTACAGAACCACTATCTTATAGCATACAAAAAAATTAGCTCAAAATGGGTTAAATACTTGAATAAAGCCATAAAGCTCCTAGAAGAAAACATAGGTAAGCTCCTTGACATCATTTTTGGCAATGGTATTTTGGATTTGACACGAAAAGCAAACACAAATAAGTGGGACTACATCAAACGAACTGTAACCACAAACAAAATAAAAATGCAGCCTACAGAATGAGAGAAAATATTTGCAAATCATATTTCTGATAAGGGGTGAATATCCAAAATATATAAAGAACTCATACAACTAAATAGAAAAAAATTAAACAATCCAATTAAAGATGAGCACAGGATCTGAATAGACATTTTTCCAAAGAATACATACGAATGGCCAAAAGGTGCATGAAAAGATGCTCAACATCACTAATAATCAGGGAAAAATGCAAATGAAAACAACAATGAGACAGCACTTCACACCTGTGAGAATGACTATTCTCAAAAAGACCAGAAATAACATGTGTTGGTGAGGATATCAGGAAAGGGACCTTATGAACCTTTGGTGTGAGTATAAATTGGTGCAGCCACTATGGAAAACAAACAGTATGGAGATTCCTCAAAAAATAAAAAATGGAACTATCATATGATCAAGTAATTCCACTTCCAGGTCATTTATCTGAAGGAAACAAAGACACTCAAAACGGTATCTGCGTGCTCATGTTCACTGTAGCATTATTTACAATAGCCAAGACGTAGTATGTATACATGTGTGCACACAGACATGTAATACTATTAAGCCATAAAAACGATGGAAATCTTGCCATTTGTGACAATGAATTTTGAGAGCATTATGCTAAGTGAAATAAATCAGAGACATACAAATACTGTATGATCTCACATATGTGTGGAGACTAAGAAAAACCTATAGATACAGAGAACAGATTGGTAGTTACCAGAGGCAGGGCTAGATGAAATGAGTGTTGTTGAAAGGTACAAAGCTCCAGTTGTAAGATAAATAAGTCCTGGAGATGTAATGTACATCATGGTGACTACACTTAACAGTACTGTATTGTATATTGAGAAGTTGACACGAGTAAATATGAAAGTTCTCATCACAAGAAAAATAATTTTAACTGTGTATGGTAGTGGATGTTAACTAAACTTTTAATCTTTATATATTTGTGATACATATCATAATAAAATCATGTGTACACCTAAACTAGTACAATGTCATGTCAATTATGTATCATTTTAAAAAGAGAGAACAAAGAGAAAACAAAATATGAAATTATATACGTAAGCAAGCCCTAACATGGCAATAATTAAATGTCAGTGGTCTAAATACATCAATTTAGAAACAGAGATTTGGCTGGGGGATAAATTGGGAGACTGGGATTGAGAAATACGCACTACTATATATAAAATAGATAACTAATAAGAACCTACTATGTAGCACAGGGAACTCTTCTCAGTACTCTGTAATGACCTGTATGGGAAAAGAATCTAAAAAACAGTGGATATATGTATATGCATAACTGATATACTCTGCTGTACAGCAGAAACTGACACAACATTGTAAATCAACTATACACTAATAAATAAAAAATTTTTAATAGCTGAGATTTGCAGAATATTAAAAAGAAATGACCCAGTATATATACTGTTTACTGGAAACTCATTTCAGATATAATGGTACAGGTAGGCTGTGTGTAAAAGGATAGAAAAAATATATACTATCTAAACATTAATCAGAAGAAATCAGGACTGGTTCTACTAATGTCAGATAAAGTAGACTTCAAAGAGAACAAAATTACCATGGACACAGAGGGATATTATATAATCATAAAAGAGCAACCCAAAAAAATAAAAAATAAAAAAAATAAAAGAGCAACCCAAAAAGACGACATACTAAGCCTAACTGTGTATGCACTAAACAAAAGAGCTACCAAATATATGAAGCTAAATAAATAAAGACAGAACTGAAAGAATTAGACAAGCCCATGGTTGTTAGAGACATCAACACCTCTCTCTCAACAACAGCAGAACAACTAGACAGAAATTCTGCAAGGACAGAAAACTCAACATCACCATCAACTACCCAACAACTTCAGAATGTATTTACTTCTCCATCGCTTGTGAAATATACACCAAGAGAGACCATATCCTGAGCAAAAAACAAATCTCAACAAATTTAAAAGAACTGAAACCACAGAGTGTGTGTTCTCTGGATTTTATGAAGTCAAAGTGGATACCAATAATATAGAAAAATAATCTAAATATAACAGGAAAATCTCCAAAGACTTGGAAGCTAAAAAGTACCCTTCTAAATAATCCATGAGTCAAAAAAGACGAAGGCTCAAAGGAAATTTAAAAATAAATTGAACTGAATAAAAATGAAATATGAAATATTGAAACTTTGTGGGACACAAATGCCAAAAGGCATATGCTTCTATTAGATTAAAAGTTTAAATCATTACTCTAAGTTGTCACCTCAAGAAACTAGAAAAGGAAGAGAGAAAAAAAAAAAAAACAACATAAGCTGAAAGAAAGATGTAATAAGAAGAGCATAACTCAATACAATTGAAAACAGAAAAACAAGAGAAACACAAGGCTGGTTCTTTGAAGAGATCAATAAAAAAAAACTTCTAGCAAGGCTGACCAAAAAAAGAGAGAGGGAGAGAGAAAAAGACTTTCTGTACTATCACTATTGGGAAGAAAATGGTCTCTTCCTACTCTGCAGACATCAAAAGGATAATAAAGGAATACCACAAATAATTCTCTATATCTAACTACGAACTACCAGTATGAAATGGATAATCTGAATGGTCTTATGATATTAAAGAAATCAAATTCATAATTTGAAAACTTCAGGAAAAAAAAACTCCAGGCCTAGATGGTTATGCTGGAGAAGTCTACCAAACTTAAAAGAAGAATGAACACCAATTCTACACAATCTCTAAGAAAAAAGTAGAGAAAAGAACACTTTCCAACTCACTTTATGAAGCCAGAATTACCCTGATACCAAAGCCAGGCAAACAGAATACAAAAAAGAAAAGAACAGGGATTTCCCTGGCAGTCCAGTGGTTAAGACTGTGCTTCCACTGCAGGGGGTGTGGATTTGATCCCTAGTTGGGGAACTAAGATCCCATATGCTGTGCTGAGTGGCCAAAAAAAAACAAAACAAAATAAATCAATACTCTTCATGGAGACAAAAAAATTCTTAACAAAATATTAACTAACAAAATTCAGCAATATATAAAAATATATTATCAAGTGGGGTACCCCAGGCATGAATGACTGGTTCAGTATTTGAATATAATCTACTCTATGAACAGACTAAAGAAGCCAAATCACATGATCATATCAATCACTGCAGAGAAAGCACCTGAGAAAATTCAACACCCAAATCATGATTAAAAAAAAAAAATCTCTCAGAAAAAGAGAGGAACTTCTCCAACTTGATAAGGAGCATCTATGTAAGACCTACAGTAAGCATCATAATTAATGATAAAGACTGAATGTTTTTTCCCTAAGTTGGGAACATGGCAAAGATATCCACTCATACCGTTGTGATTCAGCAAAGTTCTTGAAGTTCTAGCCAGTGCAGTAAGGCAAGAAGTGGAAATAAAAAGCATACAGACTGAAAAGGAAGAAATAAAACTGTCTCTATCTGCTGATGACATGATGGTCTATATAGAAAATGTCAAGGAATCTAAAAACAGTAAAACCTTTTAGAACTATAGAAATGAGTTCAGCAAGGTTGCAGCAAGCTGAAAAATAAATCAGCTGTTTTTCCATAGACTGACAATGAACACATAGACACCAAGATTTAAAATACAGTACTATATACAACTGCTCAGAACGATAAAATACTTAGGTGTATATCTGACAAACAAATGCAAGACTTTTCTGCTGAAAACTACAAAACACTGATGAAAAAAATCAAAAATTTACATCAATGTAGAAACATACCATCTTCACGAATTGGAAAACTCAGCCAAAAAAAGATGTCAGTTCTCCCCAAATTGTTATATAGATTTAAACCAATTTCTATCAAAATCTCAGGAAGATTAATGGTAGATACAGACAAGATCATTCAAAAATTTGTATGGAGCAGTGGAATCAAGATGGTGGAGTAGGAGTATGTGGTGCTCACTTACCCCCACACACACCTTAAAACATTGAAAATACATCTACATGTGGAACAATACTCATGGAATACTAACTAGAAACTTGCAGAACTCCTATACAACCAAAGCAGCATGAAAGATGTCCATGTAACTGGTAGGATGGGGATAAAAAAATCACTGGGTTGGGATCTGTACCCCTGGGAGGGATCTAAGGAAGAGGTCTGCACGGGTAGACCCACACCCTGGGGAGTGAGCAGGTCGAGCCATAATCTGGGCATCCCAGTCCTGGGGTCCTGCGCAGAGAAGACAAAGCCCTTTGCCTGCTGGGAAAAACCACTGGGCCAGACAGAAGGGATAGAAAAGCCTAGCCTTTACTTGCAAGAAGTGAGCACATGCTCACTTGCCAACAATCAGGGTGGAGAAAGCCATGCACTGGCAGCTGCAGCCTCACCACACTTCCTGATCCAAAGAGGCATACACCCTAGCCCCACTCACTCCACACCACAGCCTGCTGTAAGATTTGGGCCAATGAAGCCTTGGGAAAAGATTCACTCTAGATATGGAGAGACAGGGGTCCTGGGGTATGACCTCGGTGGGGCAGGGCAGCAGTGGACGTTGTCAGTGTGCTCACAGGATAGCGACCCAAGAGCACACCGCGGCAAAGTGCTGAATCTCTGGCAGATAGGCCCTGGGAGAGAACTCAATCTAGCTATGCAAAGATAGCCTGGAGGGTCTAGGGTGTGGTCCAAGTGGGGTGGTGGCAGCTAATGTCAACACACTTAAGACTACCCACTGGTTTGTCTCCCAGCAAGAGTGCCCCCTTCCTCCGACTCCACAACACAGCTTAGTGCTAGATTTGGGGCAGACAGGTCCTGGGAAAAGACTGACACAGAGGCAGCCCAGATCTCAGGCAGTAAACAGCACAGCCACTTTTATTCCTGCAGCCACATTGCTCCAAATCCCAGCCCCAACCTACTCCACATCACAGCCTTGCTCTATATCTGGGACAAAACAACAGAGAAAGGGACACAACCTTGGGCTGCTTCTGAGTGGAACCCCAGACACCTACACAGGCGGCACTTAGGTCCTCTGTGACCACACAGGCCTCAGTTCCTTCAGCATTCACCTCCTTTGGAGCAGGGCATGCACTGAAGGGCAACGGAGCCTGATCAAACCCTACCCTCAGGGCTCCTACTCCAACAAATGGGGAGAAGACCCCCACCCCTGACAGGGCAGCAATAGCCACAGAGCAGAGATGAAGCCTTGCCTCACACCCTGCATAACCATAACTCCTGTGAAGGGGATAACTGTCAGCATACCCTGAGGAAAGATGTGGCTGGCATCCATACCATAAGTAGCACTCACACCAAAAACATTGGACACACACAGTCTACACAGAGATTCTCCCGGATAAAAACACCCTTCAAAATCACAATAGGTAACTGTTTCTCCTAAATCATGGAGACAGAGAAAGTTAATTAAATGAAAAGGCAAAGGAACTACTCCCTATTAAAAACACAAAAGTAATCCCCTGAAAGAAGAATGAAACAGAGCTCACCAGTCCAGACCCTTAGTTCAAAAAGGTGGTAATAAAAATGTTAAAAGAATTAAGAAAGTTTATTGATAGAAACACAGATCACTATAGCAAGGAACTAGAAACTATAAATGTGACCAATCAAAAATACACAATTCAATTGCCATGATAAAAACCAATACAGAAACAATGAAGAGCCAACTAAGTGAAACAGAACAATTAGGTGATATGGAAGATAGAATAATGCAACCGATCAGAACAGAAGACAGAAAAACAAAAGAAAAAAAATTGAAAACAACATACAAGATGTATGAGATTATATAGAATGTTCCAAGTTACCCATAGGGGCTCCAGAAGAAGAGAGAGAGAAGAGGATTGAAAATGTATTTGAAGAAATTATGGCTGAAAACTTCCCAAACCTAAAGAAGGAAACAGGTATCAAGGTACAGGAAGCATGGAGGGACCCAAACAAGATTAACCCAAACAGACCCACAGCAAGACATATAATTAAAATGGCAAAAGTTAAAGACAGGATTCTAAAGGCAGCAAGAGAAAAACAGTTATAAGGGAACCCTCATAAGTCTATCAGCAGATTTCTCTGCAGAAACATTACAGGTTAAAAGGGAGTAGTATGATATATTCAAAGTCCTGAAAGGGAAAAACCTGCAAAGTAAGATGCTCTCTACCCAGCAAGATTATCATTTAGAATAAAAGGAGAGATAAGAATTTCTCAGACAAGCAAAAACTAAAGGAATATAGCAATACTAAACCTATCCTAAAAGAAATATTGAAAGATGTTCTCTAAATAGAAAAGAAGCAAGAATCTATAGGAAAGGGAAAATCACAATAGGAAAGACAAATATAGAAAAGAATTGAAGATCACTTAAGTAAGCCAGTATGTAGATTAAAAAACAATCCGAAAAATTGTAAAAGTGATTATAACTACAATAAAGTAAAAGGATAAGCACAAAGATGTAAAATAGGACATCAAAATCACAAAATGTGGGGGAGGGGAGTATAAAAATGTAGCCCTTTTAAAAATGTGTTTGAACTTGAATGACTTGTCAGTTTAAAGAAAGTAGATAGTGTTGTGGGTCAGTATACTTGAACTCCATGGTAACCACAAATGAAAAACAAAGGCCATGGGACTTCCCTGGTGGCGCAGTGATTAAGAATCTGCCTGCCAATGCAGGGGACACGGGTTCGAGCCCTGGTCCGGGAAGATCCACATGCCGCAGAGCAACTAAGCCCATGCGCCACAACTACTGAGCCTATGCTCTAGAGCCCACGAGCCACAACTACTGAGCCTGTGTGCCACAACTACTGAAGCCCGCACGCCTAGAGCCCGTGCTCCACAAGATAAGCCACCACAGTGAGAAGCCCATGCATCGCAATGAAGAGTAACCCCTGCTCGCCGCAACTAGAGAAAGCTCTCGCACAGCAACAAAGACCCAGTGCAGCCACAAATAAATCAAAGGAAATAACACACCAAAAAAAAGGCCATAGAGAAAGATAAAAAAGGATACTATAGAATGATAAAAGAACCAATACAAAGTGAAGATACTACACTCATTAACATAGACGCACACAGTATAGGAGCACCTAAATACATAAAGCTAATAGTAACATACATAAAGGGAGAAATTGACAAGGCTCCAGTATTAGTAGGAGACTTTAACATCCCACTGACATCAATGGACTGATCATCCAGGCAGATAATCAGTAAGGCAGAAAGTCAGAGGTCCTAAATGAAACAATAGAGCAGTTGGACTTTATATCTACAGGACGCTACATCCAAATACACATTCTTGAATTTCAAGAATTAATATTGTTTAAAAGTCCATACTATTCAAAGCAATCTACAGATTTAATCAATCCCTGTCAAAATACCTATGACATTATTCACAGAACTAGAACAAGTAATCCTAAAATTTATATGAAAGCACCCAAGACCCAGAATTGCCAAAGCAATCCTGCGGGGAAAAAAGCTGGAGGCATAACCCTCTTAGACTTTAGACTATACTACAAAGCTACAGTAATCAGAACAGTGTGGTACTGGGACAAAAACGGATATTTGGATCAATGGAACAGAATAGAAAGCCCCAAAATAAAACCACACACCTATGGTCAAATAATCTACAACAAAGGAGGCAAGAATATACAAGGGAGAAAAAACATTCTCTTCAACAAGTGTTAGGAAAGCTGGACAGCTACATATAAGTCAATGAAATTAGAACATTCCCTCACACCATATACAAAAATAAACTCAAAATGGCTAAATATAAAACCTAAATGTAAGACATGACACCATAAAACTCCTCGATGAGAACAAAGGCAAAATATTCTTTGACATAAATCATACAATTTTTTTAGATCAGTCTCCCAAGAAAAAGAAATAAAAGCAAAAATAAACAAATGGGATCTAATCAAACTTAAAAGCTTTTGCACAGCAAAGGCAACCATCAACAAAACGAAAAGACAACCTACCAACTGGGAGAAAATATTTGCAAACAATGTCACCGACAGACGGTTAATATCCAAAGTATACAATCAGCTCATACAACTCAATATCAAAAAAACAACCAAATCAAAAAATGGCCAAAAGACCTAAACAGATGTTTTTCCAAAGACATACAGATGGTTAAAAGGCTCATGAAAAAAGTGCTCAACATCACTAATTAATAGAGAAATGCAAGTGAAAACCACAATGAGGTTATCACCTCACAGCAGTTAGAATGTATATCATCAAAAAGTCTACAAATAAATGCTAGAGAGGATGTGGAGAAAAGGGAACCTTCATACACTGTTAGTGGGAATGTAATTTGGTGCAACCACTAAGAAGAACAATATGGAAGTTCCTTTAAAAACTAAAAATAGATCCGGCAATTCTACTCCTGAGTATATAGCTAGAAAAAAACAAAAATTCTAATTTGAAAAGATACATGCACCCCAATGTTCACAGCAGCACTATTTATAACAGCGAACACATGGAAAGAACCCAAGTGTCCATCAACAGATGACTAGCTAAGAAGATGTGATATATATATATATATATATACATACACACAAGGGAATATTACTCAGCCATAAAAAGATTTGCAAATCTTGCCATTACAGCAACATGGATGGACCTAGAAAATATTGTACTTAGTGAAGTAAGTCAGACAGAGAAATACAAATATTATATGGTATCACTTATATATGGAATCTAAAAAATAACAGAAATGAATCTGTGTACAAAACTAAAACAGACTTACAGACATAGAAAACAAATTTATGATCACCAAAGGGGAAATTTTGGGGGAAGAGATAAATTAGGAGTATAGGATTAACATATACAAACTCCTACATATAAAATATATAAACAACAAGAATTTATGGTATATTACAGGGAACTATATTCAATATCTTATAATAACCTATAATGGAATATGATCTGAAAAAAATAACTGAATCACTATGCTGTACACATGAAACTAACACAATATTGTAAATCAACTATACCTTAATAAAAAAAATTTATATAGAAATGCTAAAATAATTCTGAAAAGAAAATCATGGATAGGGAAGTATCAGTCTACTCATTTTCAAGACTTATTACATAGCTACAGTAATCCAGACTGTTATATTGGTGAAAGGATAGACACAGATCAATGGAACAGAAGAGAAAGCCCAGAAATAGACCCACACAAATATGACCAAATGACCTTTTACAAGAGTGGAACAGCAATTCATTGGAGTAAGGACACCTTTTCAACAAACGTTGATGGAACAACTCGATAGCCATAGACAAAGAAAAAAAAAAAAAAGTTCCTTGACCTAAACTCCACACCAGAAGGTAAGACAAAAGAAAAGTTGGGGGACCTAGGGCTTGGTGAAGGGTTCTTAGATATGACACCAAAATCATAATGTATAAAAGAAAATACTGATAAATTGGATTTATTCAAATATAAAAGCTTTTGCTCTGTGAAGAACCATCTCAAGAAATTGAAAAGACAAGCTATAGATTGGGAAAAAATATCTGCAAACCACATATCTGACAAAGGACTCATATCTAGAATATATAAAGAAATCTCAAAACTCAACAGTAAAAATACAAACAATCCAATTACAAAATTGGCAAAAGACACAAAGAGATATTTCACTGAGGAGGACACAGGGTGGCAAATAAGTGGGTGAAAAGATGTTCAACATCACTAGGTGTTAGGGAAATACAAACTAAGACCATAAGGAGTTATTACTGAACATCTATTAGAACAACTAAAATTTTAAAAAAAGAAAAAAGACAACCTGCGATAATACCAAATGCTAGCCAAGGTACAGATAAACTTGATCTCTCATACATTGCTCATGGAAATGTAAAATGGTACTAGCACTCTGGAAAATAATTTCGCAGTTTCTTAAAAAGCTAATCATACACGTAACCATATGATTCAGCAATTTCTCACACAAAAAACGTATACACAGTTGTTAAGGTCCAAACATGATAATAATAATTAAAAAAATAAGTAATCCCCCTCATTTTTTAACTGTGCCAGCAAGACAGGCCAATATATAGCATTTTAATAGTATTTAAAATTTTTTTCACCTTTATAGGTTAATTTTGGAATATGTAATTTCTTTTCTTGACCTAATTTGTGGAGCCTAGAATATGGAAAATAATTATTTTTAACAAGCATCTTATTTATGTGTATTTATTTGCAAAGTGATTTTGATTTTAGTCTTTTTGTTACTGTTATTTGTTCTATTATGTTAATTTAACATCTTAATTGTTTTATTTTTTGAATCAATGGTATTAAAATCTATTTTGATAGGAATTCTAATTTTGCATTTGTTTGGGGATTAACAAAAGATGAAACAGCCAAATGATTATCTTTGCTCTAATACACACTAAAAGAAGAATATACCAGAGGTGTCATAGGCAACACTCTCAAGAAGTACTGTGACAATGCACAGTAAACAGGTAATCTTGGGCATGTGTAGCAGATACGTCTGTTTCAGCCATATGCATTACAGCTCACAGAGGCACAGTGTAAGTAAACACCCACTCCATTAGTATATCTAATGATTTCTCTATGAAATATGAAAATATTAATCTCTCATGCTGTATTCCCCATGTTACTTCTCTTTCTCAGGCAGAGGTATTGCTTGGAGGCAGTGGGAGAGAGGTCAGGAAGAAGGCTTTTTTTTTTTTTTACCTTGCCCTTAATAATACAATAATAATACATTAAGCATTATTAAATTCATTACATGAGCATATCTCTTAAAAATTAATATTATGTCTTAGTTTCCTACCTAGCAAAGTGGGGGGGTGACAATATATTGGTACCCTTCCTGATAATATTAATAGAGAAAAATATCATAGCATAATTATCATAGAGTAGAATTTTTTTTTAACATTGTTATTGCAGTATAATTGCTTTACAATGGTGCATTAGTTTCTGCTTTATAACAAAGTGAATCAGCTATACATATACATATATCCCCGACTCTCCTCCCTTTTGCGTCTCCTTCCCACCCTCCCTATCCCACCCCTCTAGGTGGTCACAAAGCACTGAGCTGATCTCCCTGTGCTATGCGGCTGCTTCCCACTAGCTATGTTTTACATTTGGTAGTGTATATATGTCCATGCCACTCTCTCACTTCGTCCCAGCTTACCCTTCCCCCTCCCCCTGTCCTCAAGTCCATAATCTACGTCTGCGTCTTTATTCCTGTCCTGCCCCTAGGTTCTTCAGAACCTTTTTTTTTTTTTTTTTAAGATTCCATATATATGTGTTAGCATATGGTATTTTTCTCTTTCTGACTTACTTCACTCTGTATGACAGATTCTAGGTCCATCCACCTCACTATAAATAACTCAATTTCGTTTCTTTTTATGGCTGAGTTATAGTCCATTGTATATATGTGCCACATCTTCTTTATCCATTCATCTGTCAATGGACACCTAGGTTACTTCCATGTCCTGGCTATTGTAAATAGAGCTGCAATGAACATTGTTGTACATGACTCTTTTTGAATTATGGTTTTCTCAGGATATATGCCCAGTAGTGGGATTGCTGGGTTGAATGGTAGCTCTATTTTTAGTTTTTTAAGGAACCTCCATACTGTTCTCCATAGTGGCTGTATCAATTTACATTCCCACTAACAGTGCAAGAGGGTTCCCTTTTCTGCACACCTATAATTTTTTAATTGGATGTGTATCCAATTAAAATACATTTTTAATTAAATGTATAGTTGCATTAAAAATACATTTTTTAATTAAATGTATAGTTGCATTACAATGCTGTGTTAGTTTCTGCTGAACAATGAAGTGAATCAGCCATATGTATACATATGTCCCCTCCCTCTTGGACCTCCCTCCCCTCCCCTCCCACCCATCTAGGTCATCACAGAGCACCAAGCTGAGCTCCCTGTGCTATACAGCAGGTTCCCACTAGCTATCTGTTTTACACATTGTAGTGTATTTAAATCAAACCTAATCTCCCAATTCATCCCACCCTCCCCTTCCCCCCCCCACATCCACATGTCCATTCTCTACATCTGCATTTCCATTCCTGCCATAGACTAGAATTTTTTAATAAAAAAATGATCATTTCAGCTTAACTTCTCAAACGAAAATTATATTTAAAACCTGTAACTTATTTCTTTCAAAGCATACAATATAACCATTAGAAACGTTTCTTATTTGTAGGTTTTGGTGAAATTCTGGTCATCATTTGACAGACCCCCACTGTGGTCCCATTAGTAGGAGTTCCCTGGACAAGTACAGGCCATTCAGGTTTGGCTAACTAATAAAAGTCTAGAAGGTAGAATAAAGGAATTTCCACTATACTTTTTTTTTTTTTTACTATTTATATATTTTGAAATGAATGTGTTTTCCAAAAGAAAAAATCAGTTTCAATATTATTAAAACAACACAAAATATTACAAAAGAGATACAAAAGGACTCAGTTCAAAACTGAAATATTTGAGGATATAAAAGTGTTCTGAGTTGTGGCATCTTTAAAATTTTGTATCTTCTAGTTTTAGACTTAATCTTTCTACTTAAAAATATTTGTTAATAATATCATATTGAAAAATGTAGCAACTCTGACTTGCAAAGACTCTGGACTACTATTTCCACAATCCAGTGCCACCCCTTCCAACATCCAGGTAGGCAAGTATTTTAAGTGGTTTTAAATGATTAATCTGTAATAATGCAATTCTGAAAATCCTTTCTTCAGTAAGAAGGTACGAAAGACAGTGTTATAAAAGAACTCACTTAAAGAATTTTTTTAAAGCTCCTGGAAAATGGCAGTCTATACTCATCTAATTTTTCTGTCTCCTAAAACTTCAATTAGGAGGAATAGAAGGGAAGGGTGAGTAACTGACAAATCTAAGAAAGAAACTAGCATGGGGAAGGCTGAGAACCACGCCAAATTATACAAAACCCAAGGACTGGACTGACTTTGAACTTTTCAACAACAGCATTGCAAGTAAGACAACAGTGGAGCAGTGCCTTCAAACTTCAGAAGAAAAATGATTTACTCACTAGAATTTTTGAATTATAAGGGATACTCTTCAAAATACAAAAAAATGGTAGTAACAGGGCACTAAGAAATCAGGGTGTGGGGGAGATAAAAAGGACAGTGGGGGAAAGCTCTTCAAGAAGCAGTCTGAGCCCCATTCTACCGCATGACTGACCTTGTCCACAGAGGAGTGGAGGTTAAATTCTCTGGAGAGGGTAAAAGAGAAAGACCCCAGTGTGAGTACCATGTCACAAAGAGGGGGATTAAAGGATGGTGTGCGACTAAATGGGAAAATGTTGAGATCCCTTGTCTACTTTCCCCAGTTGGCTCCCAGAACACTGGCAGTAAGGGCATAACTTCCAGGAAAGAAATTTCAAAGTCAGACTAGTGGTAAAGACCTGTTACATCTACAAAGATACATCTTGGGCTTCCCAGCACATACTCCATCCCTCCCCGAAATTATCCTATGTGAAGCTAGTAAGTCTTGAGTTTTGCAGAATTTACTCAAACGTTGCCCACTGACTTCCCTAGAATGGGGCTCTTATAAACTCCATAGGGAATCAGAAATTCAACTATTACTATTCAGCTTCCCTCTTCCAGGGAGCCTTCATGTAACTGTAGCATTACTGTCTTTTCTTTAGAAAGCTAGGTTTGTGAGTGCTACTCAGATCTTCAAAACTAGACAATATGCTGTCTAGAGATACATAGGAGGGTGGTAGAATGTTCCCTGAGGGGCTTCCCTGGTGGTGCAGTGGTTAAGAATCTGCCTGCCAGTGCAGGGAACATGGGTTCGAGCCCTGGTCTGGGAAGATCCCACATGCAAGGAGCAACTAAGCCCATGTGCCACAACTACTGAGCCTGCACTCTAGAACTCATGAGCCACAGCTACTGAGCCCACGTGCCACAGCTCCTGAAGCCCGCATGCCTACAGCCTGTACTCTGCAACAAGAGAAGCCACCACAATGAGAAGCCTGCACACCACAAAGAAGAGTAGTCTCCGCTCGCCGCAACTAGAGAAAGCCCGCGCGCAGCAACGAAGACCCAACACAGCCAAAAATAAATAAATTTATTTAACAACAAAGTATTAAAAATAAAAGTTCCCTGATAAACTTATTAGGTTAATGGAGAGTCTAGATCTTTGCTGATTTTAATTTATCAGAAATTATCTGAATAGTTGCAAATGCATTGCACAATTTAGTCAAGATGACTTAACATTCAGCTATGAATAGTATTCATGAGCATTATCAATGGGAGCTGGGTTGTTTCCCTAAAATAGGAATTCCTAATTTTCTCATTTAAAATTTAAGGTTACTGCATTTAGACATATTTATATTTAGTCAGTACTGATACAGTCACTTTCTCATTTTTGTTTAATGAGGGACTAAAAGAATTAAAGAATATATCCATTTTATATTGTCTACATAGATAATTGGTTTGCTGGAGCCACTTCCCCATTTTTTCTTATGCTTTATAGGTTAGATCAGCTGTTCTTAACATTTTTAGATCTTTTCCTCTTTTAAAACAAATATATGACATCAATTTTACTTTGCTGAAATCAGTCATAGATAATGAATATGTATATATCACACATATATAATTTTAATTAGATAATGCAATGTCATAACTTTAATGTAGATAATAAATGTAGTTTATAATTTAAAAAGTATAAGTCCTTGTGACATTTCTACACTGAAAGGCATAATGAAGTATTATTAAGTAGCTTATACATGTATATAAAATCACTGTAAATTTAACAGCTATAAATGCAGGATGATACATCAGTGTTGTATTGCAGACTCAAATGCTGCAAGCTTTGCCTCTAAGCAAGGCCTTAAGCATAGTCTAAAAACCACCTACTTATGTGTGCTATCTGCCCTATCCACTCCTAGAATTCTGACCAAGTATCCTGCCTCCTCTGAGGCCTCCTCAGACCAGGAGACAAAAGGAGTTACCTGATCACTAGAGCTGCAAGTAAAAGACTTAATGCTTAGCATGGCAAAGAATGTATAGTTATTATCCAAGCCAGCAGCTCTTCCCGTATTCCTGATCTCCAGCCGTGGTACATGAGATCTTCAATTTTATCCAATGTCTTGCTTTAAAAAAAAGGGCAGGGGGAAACTCCTGTTGTGCCAATACCCTACAGCTCTGATGGTCTGAGTCTTAAAGAATCTGGACTTACAGGGTAGAATTGTAAGTGAAAAAGTCTTCCAGATACTCTTAAGCTAAAAGTAACTTGTGATGTCCTTAAGCCTATGCAATGCTTCAGCCAGATTCCAAAGATTGATCTTTTATATTAGCAGTGATCATATATATGGATGAAATTTTGATTTTTATTCTTAGCTTTCAACTTTATATGAGTCTCTGTCCAGGTAAGGCTGAACTGCCTGCAAGAGTACTGACACTTGACCAACCCCTAAGAACGCATCTTTGAGAGCCTGGAGGTGACTCTCCTAAGCAATGCTCTATCCAACTATGGGAAAGGATCCAACCTAGAATAGGACAACAACTCCCCCCATCAAAAATATTTAAACTCTTCTGGGTTTCACAGGTTATTTCATCTTCCATTTTTCTAACCTCATTACCCTGCTTAATGAACCTTCTAAAAAAAAGTATAAGGCTTCACCTGAATTCTAATAAATTTTCCACAGTTTTAATTAACTGAGACAATAGGAGCAAACAACAGTTGGACACCTACACACAGCAATGCCTAACCCAATCAAGCATCCTTTAGAGCAGGGTCCCCTAGGCCACGGACAAGTACTGGTCCGTGGCCTGTTAGGAATCGGGCCGCACAGCAGGGTGTGAGTGGCGGGCGAGTGAGCAAAGCTTCATCTGTATTTATAGCCACTCCCCACTGCTCGCATTACTGCCTGAGCTCTGCCTCTGTCAGATCAGCAGTGGCATTAGATCCTCATAGGAATGCGAACCCTACTGTGAACTGTGCATGCAAAGGTTCTAGGTTGCACGCTCCTTATGAGAACCTAATGCCTGATGATCTGAGGTGGAACTGAGGCGGTGATGCTAGCGCTGGGGAGCAGCTGCAAATACAGATTATCATTAGCAGAGAGGTTTGACTGCACGGAGACCATAATAAATCAATTGCTTGCAGACTCATATCAAAACCCTATTAGTGAGTGGCAAGTGAAAACAAGCTCACGGCTCCCACTGATTCTGCATTAAGGTGAGTTGTATAACCATTTCATTATATATTACAATGTAATAATAATAGAAATAAAGTGCACAATAAATGTGATGGACTTGTATCATCCCAAAACCATCCCGCAAAAACTGTCTTCCACGAAACCAGTCCCTGGTGCCAAAAAGGTTGGGGACTGCTATTTAGAGACAAGTCCCTAAAGATAAGGGATATAGGCCAGGAGATGGAGAAATCATCTGCAAATACACCTGGCTCAGTATCTAAAAGAAAAATTCAAACGTAGGTGCAGCACTGGCCAGTAAATAATAACTTACTACATTCATTTGCTGAATATCACTGCATAATAATTTTTACTTCCACACCTGCTTTTTTTTCTCTGCACTACTGGATAACTGTACAAACTCTCATCAATCACTAGTTAAGAAGGACTTCAGACTTAGAAACCTAATAAGGCAGGGAAACTTTCTAAAATGGCAAGCAATATACAACAGTTATCAGGAGACATCCTTGAAGCTAGAGAAAACATTTTCTTTCAGGACACATTCATTCTATCAATTTTAGCTAAAAATTTCCTAGAACCTTTCAGAGTCATAGTTATAACCAACTACCTCACATTTAGCTTAGAGTTATACATGTTCAGTCAGATTCACCCATTCTTCTGCTGCTCCCTACAACTCTCAAGTTACTTTCTCACCCGATGCTCTAATTATAAAAGGAATGCAAGAAGTAACAAACTGCCAACAGCCTCATGTCCAGCTTTGAAATCTGCTATAATAGGAACCAATTTTCTAAAACTAGAAAGCACTAAGACACATGCTTCTACCATCAAAATCTATTCCCTTGAGTTAAAACTATGTACCAGATTGCCACACAAAAGACAGAATATAGGGCTTCCCTGGTGGCACAGTGGTTGAGAGTCCGCCTGCCGATGCAGGGGATACGGGTTTGTGCCCCGGTCCGGGAAGATCCCACATGCTGCAGAGCGGCTAGGCCCGTGATCCATGGACGCTGAGCCTGCCCGTCCAGAACCTGTGCTCCGCAACGAGAGAGGCCACAACAGTGAGAGGCCCGCGTACCGCAAAAAAAAAAAAAAAAAAGAATATACATAATAAATAAAAAAGAAAAAATTACTAAGGATGCCATGTTTGGGGCAGCAGGGGAAGGAGATATAGTCAGCATAGTCATAGAATTTTTTTTTTTTTTTGCTATTCTGTTTTTACTATACCTTAATATGCATAGAATATTCATTACACCACTAAAGATAATATACATATATATTTAAGTCATTCATATTAACATTTTCTAGATGTGTAGAAGTTACTTTATAGAAAATTTGGAAGCAAGGCAGAACAAGTACTTTTAGTACCAAGTTTTAACAATTTTGTTAAAATATAATATTTATAATTCTTATAATACGTTATTTTAATTGCAAGGAAATTTTACTCGTTTAGATGGAACAGAAGTCTTTCCTTGAGGACTTACACTTTAATCTCGGGTTTTCAAACACTGATGTGGTTGCATCGCCTTTTAAAAGCCTTTGGGTACAAGAATGACAAAAAGTGGTTTTAGTTATTGGCATGCCTGTGCAACAAAGCATTTAGGAGTTGTGACTGACAGGCCAGAACTGTGTATAAGGGAAAACCTATGCTTATGTCTGCTTCAGTGACTTTATTAGCCACACCCTACTTGTAAATTGTAAACTGTCATTCAAAGTAGCAAAGTGATGTTTTAAACAAGTCAGGTTATAATACTTCTTTTGTCTTAATGCCTAAAGGTAAATTCAGGAAGTACTCCTATGTTTTGGCTCATAAAAGCATCCATCTGGGAAAAAACTAAATAAAAAGCCCAAATAGTGAAGAGCAATGCAAAGAATATTTAAAACACTATGCATATATGTATATTGAATATTTAAAATCACAGATAATTCAAACTTTGTTATAGTTCAGCAACTATTTCAGATTGAGGACGAAAAAAATAATTTTATTAATTGTTGGCAGTTTTTAACCAGTATTTTAAAACACTGTTAACAATATGTACTGAATTAAAATTGCTAATAATATGAAAAGTTTCACTGGAGACCTTTACTGTCTTTGCAAAAAACTTTGGGAAAATCTGTGTTTTAAAGCATGATGTATTTTATGAGAAATGCCTAGTTTTACATTAAAATATTAAAATAAATGCAGAAACAAATATATATTCACATCATAGTTTTCTAAGAATTGCACAGTTTTGGACTGAAATAAGGGATGAAAACAAGTATTATAGTTTGCTGACTTCTTACTAATAATATTCTAAATATTCTTTCCTGAATTTTAGATAACTTAATCTTAACTAACCTATGAACTCATCAAAAAAATACAAATTGTACAGAAAAGCACAATATAGTCAATGAAAATCTCTCATGATCCACTCCGTCTAATCTGACCAAAAACATTACTTGCAACAAAATACCTTTTGTGGTCTAAATTTCAATAAGGTAATAATTCAAATGTCTAGATAAGTATTAAAGGTTTTAATACTTGTACCATGAATTACCAAATTGAATTCCAGTCAGCGCTCAGATTTGAGGTAAAAACCTTTGTGCAATTACTCAGTAACTTAGTATTCCATAGTGACACTTCTAATTTTCATATCTGAACGGATATGAAGGCTATGTCAATGGATGGAGGCACCCTTAAGGGGCATGAGGTAGTCTAGTCTTTATCTGTGATTCAGTTGAAGGAATCTTGGGTTTTTCTTTTTGAGGTGGACCAAACCACAGAATGTCGTCTCAGGAAGCCTATTTATCTGACAAGAAGAAAAGATAAACACCTGTAAGTTGATGTTTAAAGCCCAAACTAGTTTTGAAGTAACAAGAAAGGGAAAGCTAACAGTTCAAATTTCAGTCACTTTTCATCTAAACCCATCAATGTGTGCACTGGTCCATTAATTATGTGGCCCAACACAAAATGATATGTTAGTCATCCCTTTTCTCCTAGATGACAGATGTGAGGTAAGATTTTAGTTCAGGAGAAAGAAAGCTATTTCAAATACTTCACCTTTTGGTCTCAAGAATTTACCTCAGTCATGTATGAAAATGAAAAACTACTAATTGAGGATCAAACGAACTGTTTTGTTGATCACTCTATTTAAACCAAAATAAAATTGGAGAGGAGTGATTTAAAACCTATGATTCTAATGGACCCAGCTTTTCTAGGTTAATAAAGTATTCTAAGCAAAGGTTACCAAATTATTTTCTGTAAAGCTCCAGATGGTAAATATTTTAGAATTTGTGGGCCATACAGTTTCTGTCACAACCATTCAACTCTTACTCTGCAATTGTGCAAAAGCAGCCATAGACAATATGTAAATGAAAGATCAAGGCTGTGTTCCAATAAAACTTTATTTATGGCCACTTAAATATAAATTTCATATAATGTTCACATGTCACAAAATATTCTTCCATTGACTTTCTTCCAATCACTGAAAATGGAAAAATTATTCTCAGTTTACAGGTTGCAGAAAAATAGGCAGTGGGCTGGATTTGGCCTGGCCATAGTTTGGCAACCCTTGTTCTAACAGATTATTTTGGTTCTTGTTTTGTGAATTTATTTCTATGCTTCAAAAGACAAATATGTCAGAGATTTTATTAAAATCTTGCTCAAAGTATTTGATATTTTTTTTAAAACCCTATCAATGAGTTGCTAGAATAAATAAGTGGAAACACTGCCGTTTAAAATATTTCTTCTAGATGAACCTAATTCAGTGCTTTTAGATGACATTATTGTTGTAGTAGTCCTTAGTAGAAAACATCAGTTTTCAGTATAAAATCTGGTTCCATTTATTCTGTTTTAAAATTTCCTATGCTAATAAATTTTCAGAAAAAAAGCTATTAAGTTTGGCCATTTCCTAAATTACCTATTTTAGATGAGTATTAAGTATGTGTGAGTTATTAAGTATTCTGATGACGAAAGTTAATTATACATGTGCATTACATAAAATTCAAACATTGATGAAATGTTTAATTTGGGAAAATAAAAGCTCTGTATAATACCCACCTACCATAAAAGGAATCTTAACATATTACATATTTTTCTAGCTTTTCCCCTTGCACATATTTTAAGAAAATATGGTAATACATGGTCATATATTACTTCCTGTTTTACAAATTTCCTTTTTAAAATTTTTAACAAAATATTTTGGAAAGCTACATGTCTATATGTAGATTGACCCCTTTCTTTTTTTTTAACAGCTATATTATTCATTTGTACGGGTATACTACAATTTGTTTAACCAGTATCCTATTGCTGGATATTGGGGTTATTCCCTGTTTTCATGAGAATCACTGCTGCCAGAGGATTCTGAAAAGACAGCATCACTGTAGTATTTGAATCTCCTTGAAACTCCTCATAAAACAGAAATAGCAAATAGGATAGTAAACCCCAAAATCTATCTACAACAAAATCTAGTGGCAACATATTAATGAACCCCAAAATATAAGTGGGTTGGAACAAATCAGCAGGAGCTACAAAATGTACTAAAATCTTTATGGATTCACGAAGACCCATATTGGGTGTTGATGCAATGTGATTTCTACCTAGTGGTGTGAATGTCAAAGTGAAGGAATTCAATGAAGCTCTGGTAAATGGTGGAAGTAACTAAGACTCTCTTAAAGTAGCCAAATGCTTTGTCATCTAATTAGGGACATGCATGAATGGATGAATGAGATTCCCACTGTCCCTACCTACTATCCAGCAAAACCACAGTCAAGGAAAGAGGTTTGGCAGAATCAGTGGGGAAATGAGTCCCCATTGAGCGTCACTCTAGTCTGGCACAGTGAAAAGACTCAAGAGGTGTATAAGTGGGAGGTACCCCTCCACCCCCCACCACATCCCTATGAAGGGGTGGTATGGGGCAGCCTTGTAGGCCACCTCTGAAATACCACTACTTTTACTTTTTTTTTCACTGACCCAGTAAGGGGATTGGAGGGGGTAACCCCCAAGGGGCTCTTGCTTCTGGCTCCAAGCACCCAGTCATACCAGCCAGGCACAACTCTAGGGACAGAGACAGGTAGGGAGCTGAACTGATATTGTACACCTGTGATATGTAATGCAGGTGTCCTGAGGGAGGACAGAAGGCTCCCATGGAGCAGAAGAGCAAAAGCTCACCTGATCTTGATCTTCAGCATGAATACAGACTTTGAAAGCAGGAACACACACACACACACACACACATAATAATAATAAAGATTTCATGGGAGAAGCAGAGGGAAGGTAATGGACTTATTATGGCTCTGAGAAAGAACTCAAGTACTACCTGGAAAATTTCCCATAGCCACTCTTAGAACAGCAACAGAAACTGGAGGGGACACTGGGGGCTCTAATTTTTGGATACAAAGGAACTGTGGGAAGATATGGAAGTACTGGAATGGTCTAGATTCTAGGTCCTATAAATGTTTAAAACTAACAAATCAAAATACTTTTCCTAGATAAATCCCTAAACTGAAGAGAAACACTTGAGAGTAGAGACCAAATTGAGCATAACAGACACAACAGGGCCACAAAAAAAAAGGTTGAAATTAAAGGGAAGAATACAGGTGCTATGGTCTGAATGTTTGTGTCCCCCTAAAATTCATATATTGAAATCCTAACCCCTAAGGTGATAATATTAGGAGGTGGGCCTTTTTGAAGGAGATAAGGTCATGAAGGTAGAGTCCTCATGAATGGGATTACATAGTACCCTTATAAAACAAGCTCCAGAGAAATCCCTCACCTTCTTCTGCCATGTGAGGACTCAGTGAGAAGCTGGCAGTCTACAACCCGGAAGAGGCCTTCACCAGAGTGTGACTATGCTGGCACCCTGATCTTGGACTTCCAGCCTCCAAAACTATAAAAAATAAATTCCCTGTTTATAAGCTACCCCATCTGTGGTATTTTGTTACAGCAGCCCTAATGGACTAAGACAACAGGAGACCATATTTTTGACTAGTTGAACACAACAGACTCATGAGCTAGCTCCAGAACTATGAAGATAAAACTTACCTTGGCCCACATTGCCTCTTCAAAGTATAGAAAAACAAATTTCTCATAAAAATGAGTAATAAGAGAAGACTGGGTGGGATAGGGAGGGTTGGAGGGAGGGAGATGCAAGAGGGAAGAGATATGGGGACATATGTATATGTGTAACTGATAGCTTTGTTATAAAGCAGAAACTAACACACCATTGTAAAGCAATTATACTCTAATAAAGATGTTAAAAAAAAAGACTGCAATCAAATCTCATACAAAGTTACTTCTACAAAACAGAACAAGATGCAAAATACTTTCCCTATGAACAGTGAAAGCACTCCAGAAAGATCTGGAGTGCCCACGAAGTGCCCACAAACAGATGAAAACTGACCATAATATTCTAAAATAAGCTTAAATAAATTAATACAAAGATAGAAGTTGTGAAAGAACAACATAAATCAGTATAAGAGAAACTCAGAAATGAGATGATTATAGAAGCAAGATTTTTTAGAGGTGAAAGAACTATGAAAATAATTAGAAATAAAAGGAAAAAATCATTTTAGAAATGAAGTTTAGACTGGAAGAATCACAAGACCAAATAAACACAATGCCTTATGATAAATAGAGAATTTAAAGGAGGAAACACTTGAAAATTTTAAAAATCAGTGAAGGAAACCATCAGCAAAATGCAAGAGCAACCTTCTGTGTGGGAGAAAAATTTGCAAATCATGTATCTGATTATGGCTTAATATCCAAAATATATAAAGAATTCAATCACTTACGAGCAACTCAATGACTTAATAGCAAAAAGACAAATGATTTGATTAAAAAATGAGCAGAGGAACTGAATAGACATTTTTCCAGAGAAGACATACAGATGACCAATGGGTACATGAAAACGTGCTCAACATCACTAATCATCTGGGAAATACAAATGAAAACCACAATGAGATACCACCTCACACCTGTGAGAATGGTGGTCATCAAAAAGACAAGAAATAACAAGTGTTGGTGAGGACCTGGAGAAAAAAGAAGCCTGTGCACTGTTGGTAGGAATGTAAATTGGTGCAGCCACTACAGAAAATGATATGGAGGTTCCTCAAAAAATTAAAATAGAATTACCATATGATCCAGCAATTCTACTTCTGGGTATAAATCCAAAGGAACTGAAATCAGGAACGCAAAGAAATATCTTTACTTCCATGTTCATTGCAGCATTATTCACAATAGCCAAGACACTGAAGCAACCTAAGTGTTGCTTCATCCAACTGATGAACGAAGAAAATGGGCCATACACACACACACACACACACACACACACACACACACAGTGGAATGTTATTCAGCCATTTAAAAAAAGAATTAAATCTTGCCATTTTTGACAATATGGATGGACCTTGAGGGCATTATGCTAAGTGAAAAAAGTCAGACAGAAAAAGATAAAGAGCATATGATTTCACTTATATGTGGAATCTAAAAACAAAAATGAGCTCATGGATATAGATAACAGATTGGTGGTTGCCTGAAACGGGGGTGGGGGGGTAGGGGTGGGCAAAATGTTTGAAGGGAGTCAAAAAGTACAAATTTCCGTTACAAAATGAATGAGTCATAGGGATGTAATGTACAACATAGTGACTACAGTTTCGTATTGCATATTTGAAATTAGCTAGGAGAACAGATCTTGAAAGTTCTCATCACAAGAAAAAAAAATTGTAACTATGTAAGGTGATGAATGGATTTATTATGGTGATCATTTTGTAATATATACAAATATCAAATCATTATTTTGTACACCTGAAACTAATGTAATGTTATGTCAATTATACCCCAGTAAAGTGTATATCTTGAATAAAACTTACTGAATCTGAGAAAAAAGTGAAGGATGAGATAAAAAGGACTCAAGAAAAAGTATTAGATATACATGATAGACAAAAAAGATCCAACACATGTATAATAAGAGTTCCTAAAGAAGAAAACCCAAAGCAATACAACAGAATAATTAAAAACTCTAAAGAAAACTTTCCTGAAATAAAAAATACTTTATGACAATCTCTAGGTCCATCCACGTTGCTGCAAATGGCATTATTTTGTTCTTTTTTATGGCTAAGTAATGTTCCATTGTATATGTATATACCACATCTTCTTTATCCATTCCTCTGCCAACGGACATTTAGGTTGTTTCCATGTCCTGGCTATTGTGAATAGTGCTGCAATGAACAGGACAAATATCATATGATATCGCTTATATGTGGAATCTAAAAAAATGGTACAAATGAACTTACAAAATAGAATCAGATGTAGAAAACAAACTTGTGCTTAGCAGGGGGCAAAGGGAGGGGGTGTGGAGGAGGGAATAATTGGGAGACTGGGACTGACATATACACACTACTATATATAAAATAGGTAACTAATAAGGACCTACTGTATAGCACAGGGAACTCTTCTCAATACTCTGTAATGACCTATATAGGAAAAGAATCTAAAAAAGAGTGGATATATGTGTATGTATAACTGATACACTTTGCTGCACAGCAGAAATTAATGCAACATTGTAAATCAACTATACTCTAATGAAAATTTTTTTTAAATACTTTGTAGTGCAAAATTAAAAGGCATATCACACAGCTGGGAAAATCAGCCACATTGGCTAATATCAAGACATATTCTAATGCAATGCTTGGACTTTAAAGAAAACAAACAGACAAAATCCTTTGGTCATTCACGCAAAAACATTAAGTCCTTATAAAGCAAATAAAATCAGATTGTACTTTTTTATAGCAGCAATTTATTCCAGAACACAATATAGTAATACATTTAAGATACTCAAGAAAAGAAAATGTCAACCAAAGATCTTATATTCAGCCAAAACAACCCATTATTCCCATGAGCCATTCGTAGGAAATCTAAAAGAAAAAGAGATTCAGACAACCAAAATAACTGAAAGACATCTACATGGAGACCAGTGGTGAGCATTATAAATATATCGACCCATAAAACTAAGTAATGAAACCAGTCACAAAAGGACAAATCCTGTAGGATTCTACTCATATGAAGTATCAAAAATAGTCCAAGAGAAAGCAGAAAGGTGGCTGCTGGGACGGGGGGTGGGGGATTAGTGTTTAATGGGCACAGAGTTTCAGTTTTGCTAGATAAAAAAGTTCTAGAGACCTGCTGCAAAACAATGTGACTATACTTAACACTAGTGAACTTTATACTTAAAAATATCAATAATTAAGATGGCAAATTTTAAGTTGCTTATTTTTACTACAATAAAAAACTAATAGTCATAGGGGAGAGAATGACATAACACAGTACAACTATCAAAAAATGTGGAGAAATGATAAGGGTAGAATAATTACCATGATTGTCTTATAGAAACTGGCTGGAAGTAAAAGGGATATCACTTCAAATCTGACATAGGATACAAAGCACCAAGCTGATCTCCCTGTGCTATGCAGCTGCTTCCCACTAGCTTGGTGCTTTGTGACCACCTAGAGGGGTGGGATAGGGAGGGTGAGAGGGAGGCACAAGAGGGAGGGAATATGGGGATATATATATGTACATATACTGATTCACTTTGTTATACAGCAGAAACACAACATTGTGAAGCAATTATACTCCAATAAAGATGTTAAAAAAAAAATCTGACACTGGACAAGAAGGATAAAGAGGAAAATGGGCTAATAGCTAATTCCAGCATGGCTCACAGTAGGAGACCAACAGACTGTGCTCCCCTTTTTCAGGTGCCAAGGGTATTATATAAAGGTACAGATGTAATGTAGACATAAATGTAACTATCAGAATACAAAACTTCCTAAGTATTAAAAGTTTAGATATACACATTAAATAAGGCAGATAACATAGACTCTGTGTGTGCACAATGAAAAATATGACAAATCTGAGGCCAAACATAAATATCACATATCAACAAATATAAATTAATTTATCTCATTTATAAAAAGAAAAAGGTTTGGATTATCTAGCGAAGCAAAATCCAACACTATACTGCATGCACAATAGACTCATATGCTCTCACTCTCTCAGGGAGGGGGGAAAGGAGGGATGGAGGGAAAGGGAGAAGGGGAGATTTTCAGAAAGGTTAAAAATAAAGGGATAAAAATGTGGACAAATACAAATTAAAAGAAATGAGAGGTCACACTCTTGATATCTGATAAGGCAAAATTCAGACCAAAAGAGAGACAAAGGAGGATACTTTCATACTGCTAGAGGATGCAATTCACAATGAAGACGTAACAGTTATGGAAATTCCAAACAACACAGCAACTGCTTTCATCAGAGAAATTACAAGACATGCTAGGAGAGATAAAGAGAACTGCTCTATCAAAGGAGACTTTAACATACCTATCTTAATGTAAGAAAGATCAAGTGGACAAAAATTTAGGAAAGAGAAGACCAAAATGACCTGATCAGTGAGTTAGATCTTTTAGATCTATAATAAACACTGAACTCTGATAATGGAGGATATACCTTTTTGTAAGTGCTCACAGAAACATACAAGAAAATTAGCCATATCTTAGGCTACAAAGAAAACTTCCATAAACCTGTAAATTGGAGAGAGTAGAAATAACATGGAAAATATGACCTTTCTGGAAGTAATAAAATGAGACTTGAATAATAAAATAAAAATTAAAAGGCCTGTCACTTGGAAGCTTAAGAATATAGTATTGAATAATTCTTAGATCAAGTTAAATTGCAAAATTTCGTAAAATAATGAAAATCCAATATATCAATGTCTTTGAGTTAGAGAAAAATGTATAGCATTTAATACATTAAAAAATGAAATTCAAAAAATCAGACATAACTTTAAAATCTTAGGAAACAACAAAAGAAATCCTCCCACTCAAAAAAAAATGAATGAAAGAATAAAATAAGAGGAGAAATTAATTTCTAGAAATTAAAGCTAGAAAACAAAATCAGTAGAACTTTTAAGTCTAAAATTTGAAAAAAATCATCATAAACAAATCAGTAGCTAACCTATTAATCAATGGGGAAAGGAAGAAAGCACAAATACACAAAATCAGACATGACAAATAGGGAATAATTATTGAGACAGAGGAAATTTTAAGTATCATAAGAGACTATTTTACATACCTATGCAAATAAATTTGAAGTCTTATTTAGAATGGGTAATTTCTAAGAAAACCACAATTTACCAGACTAACATCAAGTCTTAAATGGCAAGTTACCTTAGAAGAAAACAGAAAAACTAAAGCGCTCCCTCCACAACAAAACTCCTGACTCAGGTAATTTAATAGAGAAATTCTACCAAACTTGTAAAACTCAGATTATTCCAGTGGCTCTTAAACTTTTTCAGACCATTTAAAAAGGAGGAAAATTTCAAAATTCTTGTCATGAGGAAAGTAAACCATTGCTCTTAACCTATCAAAGACTATACCGCAGACCATTCTCACTTACAAATGTCACTGGAACAACTCTTAGATGAAATGTTAGGAAATGGAATCCAATAGCACATTTTAAAAGTTATGACCAGGGCTTCCCTGGTGGCGCAGTGGTTGAGAGTCTGCCTGCCGATGCAGGGGACACGGGTTCCTGCCCTGGTCCGGGAAGATCCCACATGCCGCGGAGCGGCCGGGTCCGTGAGCCATGGCCGCTGAGCCTGCGCGTCCGGAGCCTGTGCTCCGCAACGGGAAAGGCCACAACAGTGAGAGGCCCACGTACCGCAAAAAAAATAATAATAAAATGACCAATAATAATAATAAAATGACCAAGTGTGTTTTATTCCAATTTGCAAAACTGGTTTTATGTTAGGAAATTTATTCATATTCATAGAGCTAAGGAATAAAAACATGATCCCCTCCACAGACACAAAAAAAGCATTTGACAAAATCAGTTCTCCCTAAGTTAACTTACAAATTTAACACTATGCATATAAAAATACCATCAGAATTTTTTCCCCCGAGGTCAACAAGTTAATTGTAAAATTCTTTTGTAAAGATAATAAGCAAGAAAAGCCAGGAAAATCCTGCAAGAGAACAATGAGAAGGAGCTGGCCCCACAGACATTGAAACATACTATAAAGACTCTATAGTTAAAAGTATTATATTGATATCCTAACGGAAGAGTAGACAATCCATATGGAGATTTAGTAATATGATAAAAACAGTTCAAATCAGTGAGGAAAAGATGAACTTCAACTTTTTAATAAGTGGAATCTCTATAACTGATGACTATACTAGATATTTTAATGATAAAATTGGATTCACTCCTCACACCACAGTAAATTCCAGAAGGATGAGGGATGTAAATGTAAACTATTTAAGTACTAGAAGAACACATGGGTGAAGCCCAGTATAAGCTGGGAATGGGGGAGACTTTCCTAAAACTGAATGGTAGGCAAAATGGGTCCCCCAAAGATGTCTATATTTGCATCCCTAGAACCTGAATATGCTATGTTATGCTAAAAAGGGACTTTGCAAATATAATTACAGTTGCAGGGAGATTATCCAGGTGGGCCCAATCTATTAGATGAGCTAGACAACCTTCTCTGGCTGGAGTCAGAAAGATGTGGCAGTAGGGGAGGTCAGAAAAATGTGAAGTGTGAGGGCTTCCCTAGTGGTGCAGTGGTTAAGAATCTGCCTGCCAATTCAGGGGACACGGGTTCAAGCCCTGGTCTGGGAAGATCCCACATGCCACAGAGCAACTAAGCCCGTGTGCCACAACTACTGAGCCTGTGCTCTAGAGCCTGTGTGCCACAACTACTGAAGCCCGTGCGCCTAGAGCCCGTGCTCTGCAACAAGAGAAGCCCGCGCACCACAACAAAGAGTAGCGCCCGCTCGTTGCAACCAGAGAAAAGCCCACGCACAGCAACAAGGACCCAACACAGCAAAAAATAAATTTTAAAAAAAGAAAAATTTGAAGTGTGAGAGAGAACTGATTTTCTTTTGCTGGAGGAGTCTGCATGGAAAGCATGAGAAGGAATACAGGTAACCTCTAGGAGCAAAAATGGCCCTAGATGATAGCCAGTAAGGAAAGGGAGGCCTCAGTGCTATAACCTCAAGGAACTGCATTCAGCCAACAACCTGAATGACCTTGGGAGTAGAATCTTCCCTACGGAACCACCAGACAACAGTCTATCCCAGCCAACAACTTGATTTCAATCTTGTAGGGCCCTGAGCAAGGGGCCCAGCTGAGCTGCACTGTACCTGGACTTCTGACCCGTGGAACAGTGAGATAATGGATGGGTGTTGACTTAAGCCACTCAATTTGGTTATGGCAGCAATAGAAAAATCAGTACATTATGTTTCAAAATCCAGAAGTAAAATGGGCAAAGAATTATAAATGTGATAACCTAAAATTAAAATATAGGCAAAAAAACCACAGTAAGCAAAATTTTAAGATATAACTACTAAGGAAAAAAATTGTAATTTACATGAATAAAACTTTATCTAATATATAAAAACTTCTAAAAAATAGAGAAGAAAAAGATCCACAATCCTTAAAAAATGGGCCACAGATATGAACAGAGGTCACAGCAAATTAAAACTACCCTGGGCTTCCATTGTGGTGCAGTGGTTAAGAATCCGCCTGCAAATGCAGGGGACACGGGTTTGAGCCCTGGTCTGGGAAGATCCCACATGCCGCGGAGTAACTAAGCCCATGTGCCACAACTACTAAGCCTGCACTCTAGAGCCCACAAGCCACAACTGTTGAGCCCATGTGT
The DNA here is from genome assembly GCF_949987515.2 of Delphinus delphis. Lineage (NCBI taxonomy): Eukaryota > Metazoa > Chordata > Mammalia > Artiodactyla > Delphinidae > Delphinus > Delphinus delphis. The sequence continues at coordinate 37,198,129 of NC_082694.2, forward strand.
AAATATGAGATGTAAATATAGTAACATTGATGAAAAAATCACTATAGATCTGAATTTAAATTGACAATATCAGTATACACTAATGATGTACTTTATATTCTGAAAAATTTTAAAAACCAGTGCCACAACTACTGAAGCTCATGCACCTGGAGCTCATGCTCATGCTCCGCAACAAGAGAAGCCACCACAATGAGAAGCCCGCGCACCGCAACGAAGACTAGTCCCAAAGAGCAGTCCCCGCTCGCCGCAACTAGAGAAAGCCTGCGCGCAGCAACAAAGACCCAACTCAGCCAATAATTAATTAATTAATTAATTACAACAAATAAGCAAACCTTTATCTTAGCTGTATCACTGAAAGGTTCTAGAGACAATAACCATTCCTAAATCAAAAGGCACTGCTAGTGCCCAGACTGTTGTCCCTAAATACCATTTTCCCATTAAAAGGATTGAGAACTTCTTGGCAAAAAAGCCAATTCCTGCTCTGGAGCGGGAAATGTTTAAGATGATCCTAGAACATTTTTTCAGAGCAGAAAGCAGGGAACATATCAATGACTAATGGTAGGGTCATGTCGAAAAGACATTAAAAACTAACTTGAACAGAGTCCACTGGCTAAAAATGGGATATTTTGAACATCAATAAGGATAATCTCTGCAATGGATCAAAACATATCATATGTTAGAATTCAAATGACAAAATTAGAATATTACCATTTTTCAAACTCAGATGAACAGAGTACACAATCATCATCCCTGACTACTAGCCTTACAAAAAGAGAACCAGAAGTTATGTACTTTTTGATGGAGGCCATAACATTATATATGAAGAATTCTTAATCTCCCTCCCCTCCAAATAAATAAATAACCAAAGTCTAATCAAGTCCCAATATCTAACTACTAATTTACAGAGAAATACAGGGGTCAGAAGGACATGTTAAATCACCCCAAAAAGTTTCAATCAACAAAATCCAGATTGTGGGAAACTCTGTGGGACAAATGACCCAACTTTTAAAAATGTGCCAGAAGAGGGAATAATTAATCTAAAGATTAAGAGTCCTTCAGAAATTTATAAACCAAACTCAATTTGTGGACCTCGTTTGGCTCTTAATTCAAATACACAAATTTAAATATATATATGACAACTTAGCCAGGCGAAATACTGACTGGATATCTGATGATTTTATTTCTGTAGGGGTGTGATGATGGTATTGTGTTATGTTTAAAAAGGGGAAGCCCTTATCTTTTAAGAAATACATTATAAAATATTTCAAATAAAATGATCTGTCTGGGATTTGCTTCAAAATAATACAGGGGATAGGGTGTGGAAGTGGATGGGGATGTAGAACGTTGGCCATAAACTGCTAAGTGCTACATGATGGACAGCCAGCTTAGGGGGTCATTATACAGTTCTCTCCGGTTTCAGACGTGTTGAAATTCCATAATAAAATGTGTATTTTTAACAGCAAGCTGGCATAAATATTTTTGTAAGTACCTATGATGCTACTAGTGTTTATACAGGATAAATTTCAAGATATAGAATTTCTAGGCCAGAAAGAGTATGAATATTTTTATAGATACTGCCAAACTTCCCTTTAAAAGGGTTTATTTACCAACAATACACAATCAACAATGTGCAAGATGCCCATTTCTACACACCCTCACCAACAGTCTGAAAAGTTAAGTGACCTGCCCAAGATCAGATGGCATGGCCTAAAAAAAAACCTCATATAATGATCAATAATTATCATATTGCCTGAGCCAATGGTTTACTAATTGGAAGTTTTAAAATTTGTATATATAAAACTTTGAATAAAAGTCCATCCTCTACCAGTTATAAAAAAATCTGGGCTTCCCTGGTGGCGCAGTGGTTGAGAGTCCACCGGCCAATGCAGGGGACACGGGTTCATGCCCCGGTCCGGGAAGATCCCACATGCCGCGGAGCGGCTGGGCCCGTGAGCCATGGCCGCTGAGCCTGCGCGTCCGGAGTCTGTGCTCCGCAATGGGAGAGGCCACAACAGTGAGAGGCCCGCGTATCGCAAAAAAAAAAAAAAAAAAAATCTTACCAGTTGTAAGTTAATAAAAGTTTAGAGAATACATGAAAATTCCATAAATGAAAATAGGTTTCCATTAGTATTAACAATAAGAGTAAAGAATCCTTGAAATTTAAAGACTATTAGTAAGTCATTTAGTAAATCATAGTTAAATGAGACTTCAACTTTACATATTTTGTAGCCCTCATATTTCACTGTAAGATTACCATACATTTTGAGGAAATGTATAGAAATAGAATAATGATAACTAGTATCTCACCACTAAATTTCAGTTGTAGAAAACCAACTGCTTACGAAGTGAAATACAATAAACAAATTTAGTGATTCTTGATATTCACTACATTTTCTAACTTGGGACAAACAATGAAAAACGAAATTTGATCTGGTTTAATAAGATTTCTTTACCCACCAAATCACTCTGGAATAGACTGTTTCAAGTACCTCTTTCCCCTGTGATATACTTTGATAACATATATACACTGATACTCAACACATCCATCAAAACACAGTAATGATTAACTGAAAATAAAATTCTTATGAAGTACTTTAATCTCAATATATTTACATCTCCCCAAAGAATGAGTTATTATTTATTTCAGTTGAGGTGCATCAACTTATATCAAAGGTTTTAAAGGATGACACGAGAAAACCCAATGTTAAAATGACAAATTTTTACTCAAAGTTATTATGATAACAATAATATGGTTACTTTTCCTATTTGTGCTTACATATTTTTCTAATGAAAACAGAACTGTTCAACAAAATATATGCTGTATTTCTTACACTGGAGGGCATGACTTTCATAGAGATCATATCAATGCTTTGAAATAGCTGAGAACAGTGTAGGACTTCATAACATTAACCCTAAAGGATAAGTTGCCTATGCTCACCTCTTTTAAACTTTTTGGCTCTTCCTTCCTGCTATTTCTTACTTTTGATACACTGATGATACTTGACCATCCTAACACTTCCCACATTATCATCTTAGGTTCTTGCCTTTTTCCATTTCTAAAAAATAGAAACATATTATTTTCCTTAAGAACATGGTAAATATTATATTTGGAGGGACAAGAAAAAAGTGAACTTGAAGGTAGGGGAAAATGTTATCAGAATGTTTTTAAAGGTCTGGAATAATTCCTTAACTTATATATGAATCTTTAATAATGAAATTATGATATGTGGTTTTCTCAAACTACTAATATATCACACATTTAGAAATCACTAACAGAATTTCTGTTAACGCTCTTACCAATAAGTAGAAGTCATTAAATAAAATTACCAAGCTCATATCACAGAAGCATGACCAGTGTCATTCTTCCATTTAACTATCAAGATTTTGCCAAAAGACACCTTCTATTTTTCCCTCCCTTCATAAATAATTTTGGATGGCAAAAAATGGCAGATCACTGCTAATAAAAATTACCAACAGGGCTTCCCTGGTGGCACAGTGGTTGAGAGTCTGCCTGCCGATGCAGGGGACGCGGGTTAATGCCCCGGTCTGGGAGGATCCCTCATGCTGTGGAGCAGCTGGGCCCGTGAGCCACGTTTAAAAAACAAACAAAAACAAAAATAACAAAAAAAATTACCAACAATGCAGCTATGTAATAATGTTTGCTTTTTAAAAGCGTTCATTTTAAAAAGACAAAATCAGTCATTCAGTTTATATATAAAATGTCAAATTAATAGAGTAAGGTATAAAAATGCAAATGTTCAGTTTTACGCATTTTTGCTTTCTTGGTCTATTTCCTATGACTTGCAATTATTTTTATGAGATTGCTGGCTGAAAGTCTAGTTCAGTAGAGATCTCCCAAAAGAGATAGATAAGATAGATAGATAGATAGATAAGATAAATTATCTTCTAAGAACAAAGCTAATTTAAAACAGAAACCAAAAACCTAACATTTTTTAAAGGATTATGATGTTTGGGGGCTTCCTAAAAAGTTGCTTAAAAATTCATATGAAGAATTCTTGTAAACAGCTCTTACTGGGTCTGGGTCTGTGTCCTTTTAACTTAAAAGGCTTCATAGTATAATTGTTCTGTAAATATCAGCATTTTCAATATATTGTGCAATGTACACAAAGAAGCCATCAAATGGCTTATCTTGTACTTATCAACTTGTTTATTTTTATACCTCCAAAAAGCTGTATTTTTTTTTACAAGAACAGCTGGTACTTTGTAAATATTTTAATGGCTTCTGTTAAGTACAGCTGTCAGTTGAACAAACAATATTATAAAAGATTTTCATTCTTCCATGTGATTGCACATCTTGAAACGTGTTTTACCTTGAAAATCCTTTGGAGATTTTAGACTGGAAAGGATATCTTTTTTTAAGGCACAGGGCCAACAGAAGAATAGATAGATTTAAAGAATAATGTGTAAGATCATCATGGAAATAGTGCCATTTATTTCAGAAGACAAACATATAATAGCAATAAGTTCTCTTAGCTCACTTCTTTTGACTCAGGCGGTTTGCTGAAATGGAACAGCACTGGCTTTGGAGCTAGATATTCCAGGTATGAACCTCCATTCTTTTGCTACTTGAGGGATACTGGTTTAGAGCAAACCAATTAACCTCTCTGACCCTCGGTTTTTGTATCTGCAAATGGGATAATGATACCTACCTTACAGGGTCATTATGAGAATTAGGGGTAATATATGTAAAGGGCCTAACTCAATTAAGGTAGCAATTATTATTCTGTCTTACCTACTTAGCAACCAGGAGACTCCCAATCATATTTTAGTCTCTTTTACTTTTTTTTTTTTTTTTTTTTTTTTTTTTTTGCACTACGCGGGCCTCTCACTGTTGTGGCCTCTCCCATTGTGAAGCACAGGCTCTGGACGCGCAGGTTCAGTGGCCATGGCTCACGGGCCTAGCCGCTCCGCGGCATGTGGGATCTTCCCGGACCGGGGCACAAACCCGTGTCCCCTGCATTGGCAGGCGGACTCTCAACCACTGCGCCACCAGGGAAGCCCTGTCTTTTACATTTTTATTCACCCACCTTTTCACTTCCCTTATTTCCTTTTTTTTCTCCTATTTCAGGGACTTCAAAGTGAAAAAATAGAGATTATCTTATTTAGCATTTTTGTTGAATAAATGAGGAAATATATGCTGAGAGAGATTAAATGACTTGTCCAAGATCACAGAGAGTTAAAGACAGAGATGAGAACCGTCGTCTCCTGGGTTTTTCACTGTTTTCCTTCTTGATGTGAAATGGAATTTGATAAGGCAATTTTATCCTGTGTCTGAAGGCACATGTATAAGAGTAAGAAACCAGTACAAGAGACAAGAAAAGGAAAAAAGATTAAAGAAAAAGGAATAAGGACAGATTTTCCCTTTTGTTCTAGAGCAGAGCTAAGCAAACTTCTGTTATAAAGGTTCAGATAGTAAATATTTTAGGCTTTACAGGTCATATGAACTATCCCAACTACTCAACTATGACATCGTAACACAAAAGCAGTCATAGACAATATGTAAACAAATGAGTGTGGCTGTGTTCCAATAAAATTTTTGAATTTCGTATATGAATTCCATATAATTTTCACATGCCTCAAAATAATTATTTTTTTAGCCACTTAAAAATATAAAAACCATTCCTACATCGTGAGCCATACAAATCCAGATGGAAAGCTTGCTGTACTTGGCCCAAGGGTAGTAGTTTGATGACCCTGTTCTAAAGCAAACTTGAATGCCTATGAGAGTATAAGCCTGATGATAACCAGAATAGATACCCAGCTTCAGTGTTGAGGAAATAATAGGGTATGATGGAGACTGGTATGAACTGGAGTGTGTCTATCCGACTAAAATGGGCAATAGCCATTCTGGTTCAGCAGATTTCTGCTCTTAAGAAATGGAGGGGGCTTCCCTGGTGGCGCACTGGTTGAGAATCTGCCTGTTAATGCAGGGGACACGGGTTTGAGCCCTGGTCTGGGAGGATCCCACATGCTGCGGAGCAACTAGGCCCGTGAGCCACAACTACTGGGCCTGCGCGTCTGGAGCCTGTGCTCCGCAACAAGAGAGGCCGCGATAGTGAGAGGCCCGCGCACCATGATGAAGAGTGACCCCCGCTTGCCACAACTAGAGAAAGCCCTCGCACAAAGAAACGAAGACCCAACACAGCAAAAATAAATAACTTAATAAACTCCTACCCCCAACATCTTCTTAAAAAAAAAAAAAAGCAATGGAGGTCAAATTTTGCCACATATTCTAATTTTTCAAAAAGAAGCCAGAACTCTGGATTTTTTAAAAAAATTTTATTGAGGTACCATTGATTTATAACATTATATGTCTCGTGTACTTTATATTTCTATTCCTGTATACCCTACAACCTGCTCACCACCAAAAATTTAGTTTCCATCTGTCACCATACACTTAAAACCCCTTTAGCAATTTCACCTTCTCCCCCACTGCCCTCCCCCTCTGGTAACCATAACTCTATTCTCTGTATCTACATGTTTATTTTTGTTTGGCTTATTCATTTGGGGTTTTTATTAGTTTTTTTATATTCCATATGTGAGTGAAATCTTATGGTATTTGTCTTTCTCCATCTGACTTACTTCACTTAGCATAATACCCTCAAGGTCCATCCATCTGTTGCAAATGTCAAGATTTCATCATTTTTATGACTAAATAGTATTCCATTGTATCTATATACCACATATTCTTTATCCATTCATCCACTGATAGGCACTTCCATTGTTTCCATATATTGGCTGTTATAAAAAATGCTGCAGTGAACATAGGGGTGCATGTATCTTTTTGGATTATTGTTTTTGTATTCTTTGAATAAATACTCAGAAGTGGGATGGCTGCTGTATTCTTTTTTTTTTTCATTTTCTTTTTTTTTAACATCTCTTTTGAAGTATAATTGCTTTACAATGGTGTGTTAGTTTCTGCTTTATAACAAAGTTAATCAGCTATACATATACATATATCCCCATATCTCCTCCCTTTTGCGTCTCCCTCCCACCCTCCTTATCCCACCCCTCTAGGTGGTCACAAAGCACTACGCTGATCTCCCTGTGCTATGTGGCTGCTTCCCACTAGCCATCTATTTTACATTTGGTAGTGTACATATGTCCATGCCACTCTCTCACTTCATCCCAGCTTACCCTCCCCCCTCCCCGTGTCCTCAAGTCCAGTCTCTACGTCTGCATCTTTATTCCTGTTGGCAGCTGTATTCTTAATTTTCTGAGGATTCTCCAATCTGTCCTCATAGTGGCTGCAAAAATTTACATTCCCACAAGAGTGAATGAGGGTTCCATTTTCTCCACATCCTTGACAACATTTGTTATTTCTTGTCTTCTTTCTTTAATAAACATTTTCACAAATGTAAGGTGATATCTCATTGTGGTTTTGATTTACATATCCCTAATAATTGGTGACATTGAACATCTTTTCATATGCCTGTTGGCCATCCTCTATTCAGGTCCTCTGCCTATTTTTCAATAGGGTTTGTTGTTGTTGAGTTGTGTGAGTTCCTTATATATTTTGGGTATCACCCCTTACCAGGGACTTCCCTGGTGGCTCAGTGGTTAAGAATCCGCCTGCCAATGCAGGGGACACGAGTTAAATCCCTGGTCTGGGAAGATCCCATATGCCATGGTGCAACTAAGCCCGTGTGCCACAACTACTGAGCCTGCACTCTAGAGCCCACGAGCCACAACTACTGACCCACGCAACAACAGTACTGAAGCCCACATGCCTAAAGCTCTGCAACGAGAAGCCCCTGCAACGAGAAGCCCATGCACTGCAACAGAGAGTAGCCCTCGCCCTCCACAGCTAGAGAAAGCCCGCATGCAGCAACAAAGACCCAATGCAGCCAGAAATAAATAAAATAAATTTTAAAAAACCCTTATCAGATACTTCATCTGCAAATATCTTCTCCCATTCAGTAAGTTGTCTTTTCATTTTACTGATGGTTTCTTTCACAGAAAAAAAAAGCTTCACTTCAGAGAAGCTTTTTAGTTTGATGGACTCCCATTTGTTTATTTTTGTTTTTTCCTTTGCCCAAGGAGATAGATCTAGAAAGATAATGCTAATACCAACATCAAAGGGCATACTGCCTGTTTTCTTCAAGGAGTTTTATGACTCCAGATCTTACATTCAAATCTTTAACACATTTTAAGTTAGTTTATGTGCATAGTGTGAGATAGTGGCCTCGTTTCATTTTTCTGCATGTTGTCCATTTTCCGCACCATTTATTGAAGAGACTATTCTTTCACCATTATGTAGTCTTTATTCCTTTGTAATAAATTAATTGTCTTTATATACATAGGTTTATTTCTAGGCTCTCAATTCTGTCCCATTGAGCTATCTGTTTTCATGCCAATACTATGCTGTTTTGAGTACTATGACTTTGTAATATAGTTTGAAATCAAGGAGTGTGATACCTCCAGATTTGTTCTCAGAATTGCTTTGGCAACTTGGGGTCTTTTTGATTCCATAAAAATTTTTTTAATTTTTGTTCTATTTCTGTGAAAAATGCCACTGAAGTTTTGGTAGGGGTTGCATTGAATCTGTAGATTGCCTTGGGTAATATGGGCATTTTGACAACATTAATTCTTCCAGGCCAAAAACACAGAATATCTTTCCAGTTATTTGTCAATTTCTTTCTTAATTTCTTTCAACAATGTGTTATAGTTTTCTAATGTATAGTTCTTTCACCTCCTCGATTAAATTTATTCCTAGATATTTTATTCTTTTTGTTGTGATTTTTAAATGGGATTGTTTTCTTAATTTCTCTTTCTGCTAGCATATTGTCAGTGTATAGAAATTCAACAGATTTTTGTGTATTGATTTTGTATTGTACAACTTTATTCATTTATTATTTCTAATAGTTTTTGGTGGAGTCTTTAGGGTTTTCTATATATAAAATCATGTCATCTGGAAGCAGTGACAGTTTGACTTCTTCCCTTCCAATTTGCTTGCCTTTTATTTCTTTTTCTTGCCTAACTTCTGTGGCTAGGACTTCTCATACCATGTTGAATAAGAGTGGCAAGAGTCGGCATCGTTGTCTTGTTCCTAATCTTTAGAGGGATAGCTTTAATTTTTCACCATCAAGTATGATGTTAACTGTGAACTTATCATATATGGCCTTTATTATGTTGTGGTTCCCTTCTATACTCACGTTATTGAGAATTTTTATCATAAATGGGTGTTGAATCTTGTCAGTGCTTTTTCTGTATCTATTGAGATGACCATATGGTTTTTATTCTTCAGTTTGTTAATATGGTGTATCACATTGATTGATTTGTGGAGGTTGAACCATCCTTGTATCCCTGGAATAAATCCCACTAGATTATGGTATATGATTCTTTTGATGTACTGTTAAATTTGGATTGCTAATATTTTGTTGAGGGTTTTTGCATCTGTGTTCATCAGAGATCTTGGCCTTCAATTTTCTTTTTGTGTGTTGTCTTTATCTGGTTTTGGTAACAGGATGATGTTGGCCTCATAAAATGAGTTTGGGGGCTTCCCTGGTGGCGCAGTGGTTGAGAGTCTGCCTGCTGATGCAGGGGACACGGGTTCATGCCCCAGTCCGGGAAGATCCCACATGCCGCGAAGCGGCTGGGCCCGTGAGCCGTGGCCGCTAAGCCTGCGCATCCGGAGCCTGTGCTCCGCAACGAGAGGGGCCACAACAGTGAGAGGCCCGCGTACCGCAAGAAAAAAAATAAAATAATAAAATAAAATGAGTTTGGAAGTGTTTACTCCTCTTTAAATTTTGGAATAGTTTGAGAAAGATAGGTATTAACTCTTCTTGAATGTTTAGCAGAACTCACCTGTGAAGCTGTCTGGTCCTGGACTTTTATTTTGGGGGAGTTTTTTGATTACTGTGTGAATCTCTGTACTTTGATGGATCTATTCAGATTTTCAATTTCTTCATGAATCAGTCTAGGAAGCTTGTGTTATTCTAAGAATTAGTCCATTTCTTCTAGGTTGTCCAATTTGCTGGCATAAATCTGTTCATAATATTCTCTTACAATGCTTTCTATTTCTGTAGTATCCTTTGTTATTTCTCCTCTTTCATTTCTGATTTTATTTATCAGGGCCTTCTCTGTTTTCTTAGTGAGTCTAGCTATCAAATTGTCAATTTTGTTTATCCTTTCAAAGAAGCTCTTGGGGACTTCCCTGGTGGTCCAGGGAAGAAAAACAAAAAAAAAAGAAGAATCTGCCTTAAAATGCAGGGGACACGGGTTCAATCCCTAGTCAGGGAAAATAGATCCCACATGCTGTGGGGCAACTAAGCCCATGCACCACAACTACTAAGCTCATGCACCTCAACTAGAGAGCCTGTGTGCCACAAACTACAGAGCCCACACACCCTGGAGCCTGCGCGCCACAACTAGAGAGAGAAAACATACACACCACAATTAGAGAGAAAACCCACACGCTGCAACTAAAGAGAAGCCTGTGCACTGCAACAAAGAGCCCGCATGCCGCAATGAAAGATCTCGCATGCCTCAACGAAGATCCTGCATGCCGCAACTAAGACCCGACACAGCCAAAAATAAATAAAATAAATAATTTTTAAAATCTTTAAAAAAGAATGTTCAAAGAAGCAGCTCTTAGTTTCATTGATCTTTCCTATTGTCTTTTTTGTCTCCATTTCATTTATTTCTGCTCTGATCTTGATTATTTCCTTCCTTCTATTAACTCTGAGCTTCATTTGTTCTTCTTTTTCTAGTTCATTTAAATGTAAGGTTAAATTGTTTATTTGAGATTTTTCTTGTTTCCTGAGATAGGCCTGTATTGCTATAGAAGTCCAGCTTTTGTTGTATCCCAGATTTTGATATGTATTATTTTCATTTTCATTTCTCTTCAGGTAATTTTTTTATCTCTCACTTGATTTCTCTGCTGACCCAACAGTTGTTCAGTAGCATGTTGTTCAGCCTCCTCGTATTTGTAATTTTCCCCATTTTCCTCTTGTAGTTGATTTCTATTTTCCATTGTGATTGGAAAAGATCCTTCATATGATTTTATCTTAACTTTACTGAAACTTGTTTTGTATCCCAACATATCCTCTTTTTGGTCCATGTGCACCTTTTGGTCCATGTGCCCTTGAGAAGAATGATTATTCTGCTGCATTTGAATGGAACGTTCTGTACACATCTATCAAACCCATCTGGTCTAATGTTTCATTTAAGGCCACTATTTCATTGTTGACATTGCTGACATTCATTCTGTCTGGATGATCTATCCATTGATGTAAGTGGGATGTTAAAGTCCACTACTAATTGTTGTATTATTTTCAATTTCTCCCTGTAGGTCTGTTAATAACTGTTTTATGTATTTTGGTGCTCCCATGTCAGGTGCATATATATTAATCCCTGTTTTATCTTCTTGATGGACTGTCCACTTATTATACACTGCCCGTTTTTGTCTCCTGTTATCTTTTTTGGCTTGAAGTTTATTTTTTCTCAAGTATAGCTACACCAGCTTTCTTTTGGCTGCTATTTGCTTTGAGTATCATCTTCCATCCTTCACTCTTAGCCTATGTTTGTCTTTAAAGCTGAGGTGTCTCCTGGAGTCAATAGTTGGGTCTCGCTTCTTAATCCATCTAGCCACTCTGTATCTTTTGATTGGTAAATTCAATCCATTTACATTTAGGGTGATTATTGATAGGTGAGGACTTAGTACTTCCATTTTACCTTTTGCTTTCTAGTTGCTCTGTATCTTCACTGTTTCTTTTTCCTTGTGTTTCTGTCTGCCATTTTGGTTTCCTGGTTTTCTATGAAATTTTTCTCTGTTTCCTTTCTTTATATATTTTGTGTCTCTGATCTGTGTTTGTTTTGTGGTTACCCTGATGTTTGTATTAAACGTCTCACCAACAAAATGTTCCTTTTTCTGATGATACTATCTAATCTCCATTTACCTATATGAGTTTTCTCCTCTTCCACTTTCTCTTTTATGTTTTTGTTGTCTCAATCTATCCCTTTTTATGTTGTGATTTTGTTACTAAACTGAAATTGCTATAATCTGCTTAATCTGATTTCTTTCCCCCTTTAAGCTTTATGTTATAATAAAGTGTTTAGAGACCTATTCTGATAAACGTTGCAATTTTCTGATTCTGTTTCTCACCTTGTTCAAAGTTTTGTGTAGTTTTGCCTTTTTGTGTTTGGTATAAGAGCTCCTTTCAATATCTCATAAGGCAAATCTAGTGTTGATGAATTCTCTCAGCTTTTCTTCGTCTAGGAAAGTCTTTACTTATTCTTAATATCTGAATGATAACTTTGATGGATAGAGTATTCTTGGGTGACAAAAGTTTTTATCTTTCAGTATTTTGAGACTATCATTCCACTGCCCCCTGGCCCATAGGATTTCTGCTGAGAAATCTGCTGATAGCCTAATAAGGGTTCCTTTGTAGGTTACCATCCTTTTTTCCCTGGCTGCATTTAAAATTCTTTCCTTGTCATTGACTTTTGACACTTTTAATATTATGTGTCTTGGAGAAGACATTTTTACATTGAGGTAATTAGCTGTTTTTCTTAGCTCCATGGCCCTGTATATCCAATTGCTTGCCCAGGTTTGGGAAGTTCTCAACTACTGTTTCTTTAAATAAACTTTGCTCCCTTCTCCCTCCCTTCTCCTTCTGGGATACACATTACTGAATGTTGCCCTTCCTAAAAGAGTCAAAGAGCTCTCACAGAATGTCCTCATTTTTAAAACATCTTATCTCTTTTCTTTTCTATTCATATTATTTCTGGATTTCTATCTTCAAACTCACTAATTCCCTCTTCCACGTGCTCTATTTCCAGAGTTTTCTAATGCATTCTTCATCTCATTTATTCAGTTCTTCAGCTCCATAATTTGTTTGGCTCTCTTTTAAAATTTCAATCTCTTGGTAATGTATTCCTTCTGTTCATTAATTTTATTCCTGAGCTCATTAAACTGCCTTTCTGAGTTTTCTTGTAGCTCACTTTCTTCATGACAGCTATTTTTAATTCTCTATCCGTTAGATCACAATATTCTATGACTTTAAGGTTGGTTTCTGAAGAACTGTCATTTTCTTTTTGTGCTGTGGTGTTACTGTGGTTCTTGATGGTGCCTGATGAATTGTTTCTTTGCCAGTGCATTTAAAGTTAAATGACATGTTAGAAGTTTGAGTCCTTTCTTTTGTTTTCTGGTAGATCATGCTATAAGAAGAGGTTTTGGTTTTCTTACCTGAGCTGCCCTTTGTTATATTTAAGAGTTAGCACTTTCTAGCCTCCATTGTCTCTGTAAGAAGTATGGCTCTTTGCCCTCATTGCTGCTGCTTCTGCCACCAGGGTCATTGTTGCCTTCTTTCAGAGTCACTGTCATCAAATGGATCATGGGCTCTTCCCTCATGTCTAGAATCCCCTGAGTTGTGGGCTCCTCTGCTGTGGTGGAAGGGGGTTAGTGTGGCCGCAGCTGGGGTTTCACAGACACCTCTACCATATCCATTGCTGTAAGGTTCATGGGCTGCACCTCTGAGGATTGGGGAGGGGGGCACAGGGGCTGGGATTGTGGGCACCTCAGCAGCTGGAGGGATGTGTTCCAGGCCTCACTGCTCTGCTGCCCAGTTACCTGTTGACACAGGCACCACTGTGGTCAGGAAGCCAGAGTCATGTGTGCCAACTTCCCTGTTGCTACTGCGTTTTCTGAAACTGTGGCTCAGCTGCCACGGTCAGAGGGCCAGGACTGCAGGCACATGCTATGCTGTTCCCTCAGTTACACCTCCTCTATGTATTCATATCTATGAACTTCCTGATGAAGAATTTAAGATAACTGTCATAAAGACACTCAATAACCTAAAAGAGAACACATACAACTACTCCAAATCAAGAAAACAATGCATGAATAAAATAACATCTGCAGAGATAGAAACTATTAAAAATAACAGCAACTCTGAAGTTGAAAAATACCACAATGGAACTGAAAAATTCAGTAGAAAGATTCAAAAACGGACTTGATTAGGTAGAAGAAAGAATCAAAAAACTTGAACACAGGTCATTACAAATTATCAAGTCAAAGGAGCAAAAAGTTAGAAAAATGCAAAAATGTGAAGAGCACCTAAAAGACTTATGGGACACCATCAAAGAGGCCAATATATGCATTGAGGGAGTCTCAGAAGGAAAAGACAGGTATAAAGAGAGCTTATTTGAAGAAATAATGGCTGAAAACTTCCCAAATCTGAGGAAACAAGTGGATATTCAAAGTCAAGAAGCTCAATGAACTCCAACTAGTTTAAACACAGACACCAACATTATCAAACTGTTGATAGTCAAAGACAAAGAGAGAATCTTGAAAACAGCAAGAGAAAATGACTCATCACATACAAGGGTGCCTCAATAAGATTATGAGCAGATTTCTCAGCAGAAATCTTGTAGGTCAGAAGGGAATGGGATGATATGTTCAAAGTGCTAAAAGACAAAACTGTCAACCAAGAGTACTGTATCCTGCAGGACCATGCTTCAAAAATGAAAGAGTGGGCCAGATCAAGATGGCAGAGTAGGAGGACATGGAGCTCACCTCCCCCAACAAACACATCAAAAATACGTCTTCGTGTGGAACAACTGTCGTGGGAAACTAACTGGAAACTGGCAGAAGAACTCCTATACAACCAAAGGTACAAGAAAGATTTCCATTTAACTAGGTAGGATGGAATAAAAGACATAATGTTATGTCCTCTGCTCCTGGGAGGGCTCTGAAAAGAAGGTCTGCACCGGTGGACCCTCGCCATGGCAAACAAGCAGGTCGAGCCACAGTCTTGGGGTCCTGTGGAGAGAAGAAGAGTCCCCTTGGCTGCTTGGAGAACCTCTGGGACAGATAGAAGGGGTTGAGAAGCCTAGACACCACTCATGAAAAGTGCATGTATCCTGGCTTGCCAACAACCAGGGTGGAGAGAATTTTGCACTGGTGGCTGCCACCTCACCACTCTCCCAACTCTGAGTGGGGCTAAATCCTGGCCCCACTAACTCCACACCACAGCTTGGCACAGGATCTGGGGCAGCCGGGCTCTGAGGAAAGACTCAGTCTAGCTATTCAGAGACAACCTGGAGAGGCTGGAGTATGCTTGGGGTAGGGCAGTGGCAGCCATTGTCAATATTTATTCAGGTGGTGCTGGGAACCAGCATGACTTAGTCTCCACTCCTAGCCAAGCTCCCAGCTGAGTGAATGCTCTGGCCCTGCCCACGCCATGCCACAACTTTGCACTAGATCTGGGATGAACACAGCAGGGGAAGGGACACAAGCTTGGGCTGCCTCTGAGCAGTGCTATGGATATCTACATAGGTGCTTCAGCACTCCCCTCCTTTGGAGCAGAACATTCCCTCTAAAGGGGAACAGAGCTGAATCAAGCCCAACCCTCAAGGCTTCTACTCCAAAATTGTGAAAGCCATGGAGCAGAAAGGAAGTCCCACTAGCAACCTACACAGGCTTTAGATATTCCAACACTAACCACATCCCCATCAAGGTGATATTGGCCAGCACACCCTGAGGAAAGACATGGCTGGCATCCATACCAAAACCAGCCTTTGTGCCAAAAAACACTGTACATGCAGTCTACACAGGAATGCTCTCACATAAAACCACCCCTTCAAGAGCACAACAGAAAACTGTTTCTCCTAAATTCATAGATACAGAGAAAGTTAATTAAATGAAAAGGCAAAGGAACTACCCCCAATTAAAAGAACAAGAAAAATCCCCTAGAAGGATAAGTAATAGAAAAAAAAGTTTAAGTATACCAGACCCCAAGTTCAAAAAGGTGGTAATAAAAATGTAACTGAATTACAAAAGATGATCAATATAAATGCAGATCACTGTAACAAGGAACTGGTAACTATAAACATGAACCTACCAAAAATAGGAAATTGAATTTCTGAGATAAAAAGCAAACTAGAGGGGCTTCCCTGGTGGCGCAGTGGTTATGAATCTGCCTGCCAATGCAGGGAACACAGGTTCGAGCCCTGATCTGGGAAGATCCCACAGGCCACAGAGCAACTAAGCCTGTGTGCCACAACTACTGAGCCTGCGCTCTAGAGCCTGCGAGCCACAACTGCTGAGCCTGTGTGCCTAGAGCCCATGCTCCACAAGAGAAGCCACTTCAATGAGAAGCCTGTGCACTGCAATGAAGAGTAGCCCCCACTCGCCACAACTAGAGAAAGCCAGTGTTCAGCAACGTAGACCCAACTCAGCCAAAAATAAAGAAAATTAAATTTAAAAAAGAAGCAAACTAGAAGCAATGAATAGTCAACTAAATTACACAGAAAAATTAATAATCTGGAAGACAGAATAATGGAAATCACCCAAGCAGAACAGTAAACAGAAGAAAACAAAACAAAAAAGAAAACAATATACAAGCTCTATGAGACGATATAAAACATGCCAACCTATGCATAATAAGGGTTCCAGAAGAAGAGAGGGAGAAGAGGATTGAAAAGGTATTTGAAGAAATTATGGCTGAAAACTTTTCAAACCTAAAGAAGGAAACAAATATGCAGGTACAGGTAGCACAGAGAGTCCCAAACAAGATAAACCCAAACAGACCCACACCAAGATATATCATAATTAAAATGGCAAAAGTTAAACAGAGGATTCTAAAGGCAGCAAGAGAAAAGCAAAGAGTTACTTACAAGTGAACCTCCATAGGGCGATCAGTGGATTTCTCTGCAGAAACATTACAGGCTAAAAGGGAGGGGCATGATATATTCAAAGTCCTGAAAGGGAAAAAACCTGCAACCTAAGGTACTCTACCAAGCAAGATTATGATTTACAATAGAAGGAGAGACAAAGATTTTCTTGGACAAGCAAAAACTAAAAGAATTCATCAATACTAAACCTACCCTAAAAGAAATATTGAAAGGTCTTCTCTAAATAGAAAAGAAGCAAGAATCTATAGGAAATGAAAAATCACAATAGGAAAGGCTAATTTATAAAAGGATTAAAGATCATCTAATAAGCCAGTACATAGATTAAAAAACAAACCAAAATTTTAAAAATGTAAAGAGATTTATAAGTAAAACAAACAGTAAAAGGATGAAGATGTAAAATAGGACATCAAAATCACAAAATGTGGGGGGAGGGGAGTAACAAACGTAAATCTTGTAAAATCTCTTAGAACTTGAGTGACTATCAGTTTAAAGCAGGTAGAAACAGTTATGGATAAACAAACATGAACCCCATGGTAATCACAAATCAGAATCACAATAGATTCACAAAAACCTCGAATAAAGGTACTCAAGCATACTACAAAAGAAAATCCTCAAACCACCAAGCAAAAACAAAAAACAAAAGGAAATGAACAAAGAAGAACTACAAAAACAACTGCAAAACAAAAATAAAATGACACTAAGTACATACCTATCAATAATTACTTTAAATGTCAATGGACTAAATGCTCTGATCATAGACACAGAGTGGCTGATTGGATTGAAAACAAGACCCTGCAATATGCTGCCTACAAGAGACTCACTTCAGGATAAAAGACACACACAGACTGAAAGTGAGGGGATGGAAAAAGATATTTCATGCAAACAGGAAAGACAAGAAAGTGAAATAGCAATGCTCATGTCAGACAAAACAGACTTTAAAACAAAGGCCATAAAGAAACCAAAGGACATCACATAATGATAAGAAGCAGACATTGCACTTGCTAACATATAGGCACCCAATACAGGAGTACCTGAATATATTTTTAAAAACTAGCAGATTTAAAGGGAGAAATGGACAAAAATACAATAACAGTAGGAGACTTTAATACCCCATGGACATCAGTGGACAGATTTCAGAAAATCAATAAGGCTACAGAAATCCTGAATGACACAACAGACCAGTTGGACTTAATTGATATCTACAGGATACCAGATCCAAAAAATTCAGAATACACATCCTTTTCAAGCACACAAGGAATGTTCTGTATGATAGACCAAATACTAGGCCACAAAACAAGCTTCAACAATTTAAAAGGATAGAAATTGTAACAAGCATCTTTTCTGACCATGATGGTATGAATCTAGCAATCAACTACAGAAAGAAAAACAGAAAAAGCACAAAGATGTGAAAACTAAACAATATGCAAATAAAAAATCCAGCTGGTCAACGATGAAATTTAAAAGAAATCAGAAAATACCTCAAGACAAATGAAAACGAAAACATAGCTACAAAATTTCTGGGATGCAGCAAAAGCAGTTCTAAGAGGGAAGTTCACAGCAATACAGTCCTTCCTCAAGAAACAAGAAAAATCTCAAATAAACAACCTAACCTATCACCTAAAAGAATTAGAAAAAGAAAAAACAAAGCTGAAAGTCAGCAAAAGGAAGGTAATAAGAAAGATAAGAGGGAAAATGAACAAAAGAGAGGTTTAAAAAATAGAAAAGTTCAATAAAACCAAGAGTTGGTTTTTTTAAAAGATAAATAAAATTGATAAACCTCTAGCCAAGCTCACCAAGAAGGAAAGGGAGAGGACCCAAATGAATGAAATAAGAAATGAAAGAGGAGAAACAACAACTGACACCACAGAAATACAAAAAAAAAAAAAAACAGAAGAAGAAGAAGACTATGTACAATTATATACCAACGAATTGGACAACCTAAAAGAAATGGAAAAATCTCTAGAACATGTACCCTGTGAAGACTGAGTCAAGAAGAAACAGATAATATGAACAGACCAATCACTAGATGTGAAATAGAATCTGTAGTAACAGAAACTCCCTGAAGAATTCCCTGGCGGTCCAATGGTTAGGACTCTGCACTTTCACTGCCGTGGCCCAGGTTCAATCCCTGGTCGGGGAACTAAGATCCCGCAAGCCACATGGGATGGCCAAAAAAAAAAAAACAACAAAAACAAACAAAAAAACTCCATACAAACAAAAGTCCAAGACTGGACAGCTTCACTGTGTAATTCCACCAAACATATGAAGAAGAACATATACCTATCCTTCTCAAACTACTCCAAAAAACTAAAGAGGAGGGAAGACTCCCAAATTCATTCTTCAAGGCCATCATTACCCTGATACCAAGCCAGACAAAAAACAGTAAAAAAAAAAAAAAAGAAAAAAAAGAAAAAGAAAATTATAGGCCAGTATCTTTGATGAATATAGACGCAAAAATCCACAAGTAAATATTAGCAATCCAACAATACATAAAAAGGATGATACACCATGATCAAGTTGGATTCATTCTAGGGTCACAAGGATGGTTCAACATACACAAATCAATGAATGTGATACACCACATTAAGAAAAGGAAAGGCAAAACCCATATGATCATCTCAATAGATACAGAAAAAGCATTTGACAAAATTTGACATCCACTCATGATAAAAACTATTACCAAAGTGGGTCTAGAGCAAGGGTCCCCAACCCCTGGACCATGGACTAGTATCAGTCCACGGCCTGTTAGGAAACGGGCTGCACAGCAGGAAGTGAGCGGTGGGTGAGTAAACGAAGCTTCATCTGCCACTCCCCATCGCTCGCATTACTGCCTGAACCATCCCCCCAACCCCTGTCCATGGAAAAATTGTCTTCCACGAAACTGGTCCCTGGTGCCAAAAAGGCTGGGGACCACTGGTCTTGAGGGAACATATCTCAACATGATAAGCCATTTACAACAAACCCACAGCCAACATAACAATGGTGAAAAGCTGAAAGCCTTCTCGCAAAATTCAGGAGCAAGAGAAGGATACCCACTCTCACCACTTCTACTGAACACAGTATTGGAAGTCCTAGCCACAAAAATCAGGCAAGAAAAATAAAAGTATCTAAATTGAAAGGAAAGAGGTAAAATGTCACTATTTGCATATGACATACTTTATGTACAGAACCCTGAAGTCTCCACACAAAAACTAGCAGAATAAATGACTTCAGCAAGGTAGCAAAATACAAGATTAATATACAGAAGTCTGTTGCATTTTATACACTAATAATGAAATATCAGAAAGAGAAAGTTAAAGAATCCTGTATAAAATTGCAACAAAAATAATAAAGTACCTAGGAATAAATTTAACCAAGGAGGTGAATGACCTATTATACACTGAAAACTATAAAACACTAACAAAGGAAATGGAAGATGATACAAAGAAATGGAAAGATATTCCGTGCTCTTGGATTGCAAGTATTAATATTGCTAAAAAGTCCATACTACCCAAGGCAATCTACAGATTTAATGCAATCCCTATCAAAATACCCATGACATTATTCACAAAACTAGATCAAATAATTCTAAAATGTATATGGAATCACTAAAGACCCAGAATTGCCAAAGCAATCCTGAGGGGGAAAAAGCTGGAGGCATAACCCTCCTAGACTTTAAACTGTACTACAAAGCTACAGTAATCAGAACAGCATGATATTGGGACAAAAACAGACAGGTAGATCCATGGAACAGAATAGAGAGCCCAGGAATAAAGCCACACATGTATGGTCAATTAATCTACAACAAAGGAGGCAAGAATATACAATGGAGAAAAAGACATTTTCTTCAACAAGTGGTATTAGGAAAAATGGACAGCTACGTATAAATCAATGATATTAGAACACTCCCTCACACCATACACAAAAACAAACTTAAAATACTTTAAAGACCTAAATGTAGGACTGACTCCTAGAAGAAAATATAGGCGAAACGTTCTTTGGCATAAATCATACAATTTTTTTTAGATCAGACTCACAAGGCAAAAGAAATAAAGGCAAAAATAAACAAATGGGACCTAATCAAACTTAAACGCTTTTGCACAACAAAGGAAACCATCAACAAAATGAAAAGACAACTTATGAACCGGGAGTAAGTATTTGCAAACAATGTCACCAACACAGGGTTAATATCCAAAGTATACAACCAGCTCATAAAACTCAATATCAAAAAAACACACAACCAAGTCCAAAAAATGGGCAAGAGGCCTGAACATTTTTCCCAGGAAGACATACAGATGGTTAAAAGGCCCATGAAAAAATGCTCAACATTGCTAGTTATTAGAGAAATGCAAGTCAAAACCACAATGAAGTTTCACGTCACACCAGTCAGAATAGCTATCATCAACAAGTCTACAAGTAATAAATGCTGGAGAGAGTGTGGAGAAAAAGGAACCCTCCTACACTGTGGTGGGATTATAAATTTGTACAGCCCCTATGGAGAACAGTATGGAAGTTCCTTAAAAAAAACAAAAATAGAGTTACCATATGATCCTGCAATCCCAGCAAATATCCGGAGAAAACCATAAGTCAAAAAGATACATGCACCTCAATATTTACACTATTTACAATAACCAAGATATGGAAGCAACCCAAATGTCCATCAACAAATGATACACTTAAGAACATGTGGTATATACATACAATGGAATATTACTCAGCCACAAAAAAAGAATAAATTTGCAGCAACATGGATGGACCTAGAGAATATCAAACTTAGTGAAGTCAGACAGTGAAAGACAAGTACTATATGATATCACATATATGTGGAAGCTAAACTATAGTATTGATGAATTTAAATATAAAACAGACTCACAGACATAGAAAACAAATGCGTGGCTACCAAAGGGGGGGCAAATTAAGAGTATAGGATTAAGAGATACAAAACAGTATACATAAAATAGATAAGCAATAATGATTTACTCTACAGCACAGGGAATTACACCCAATATCTTATAATAACCTATAATAGAATATAACCTGCAAAAAACAAAAACAAATCACTATGTTGCACATATAAAACTAACACAATATTGCAAATCAACTAAACTTCAATTTTTAAAAAATGAAAATGTAATTAAGATCTTCTTAGATAAACAAAAGCTAAAGGAATTCATTACTAATTCTAAGTAATGCCTAGAATTAAGCCTGCCCAACAATAATGCTAAAGAGTCCTACAAATTGAAATGAAAGGATGTTACACAGCAACATGAAGTGATATGAAAGTAAAAGCTACCCAGTAAAGGTAAACATATAGACAAATATAGAATCCTTTATTCCTGTAATTTTGTTGCATAAATCCACTTTTAATTCTTAAATAGAGTGTAAAAGACAAAAGGCCCTCCAAATATTTGCCCCATATATCTATGTTAATGGGTATAAAATACATAAAGATATCATTTTTAACAACAGTAACAAATTGGGTGCAGAAATGTAAAGGAGTAAAGTTTTTACATGGGATTGAAAATATTGGTTTAAAATTGATTTTTATTGCTTTATAAGGTATTTTGTTTAATTGAAATAACCAAAATGAAAATATCTACAGAATGCACCCAAAAGTAAAAGAGAAGGAAATCAAAGCATATCACTACAAAAAAGTCAAAGAAACTCACAGGAAGGAGTAAGTGGAGAAATGAGGGACAAAAACCACAAGACATACAGAAGACATACATAAGACGGCAATGGTAAATACTTCTGCATCAGTAATAACTTTAACTGTAAACAGATGAAACTTCTCAGTCAGAAGACATAGATTGGCTAACCTATGTCTAATTTTTGGATTTAAAACAGCAGGATCCAACAACATGCTGCACACAAGAGACTCACTTTATATCTAACAATGCACATAGGTTGAAAGTAAAAGGATGGAAAAATATATTTTGTGCAAATGATAACCACAAGAGAGCAGAGCTGTCTGTACTAATATCAGACAAACAGACTTTAAGTCAAAAACTGTCCCAAGAGACAAAGTACCTTATATAATGATAAAAAGGACAACTCACCAGGAAGATATTTCAATATAAGTGTTTGTTCACTAAACATGAGAGCTCTGATATGAACCAAACAATGACAGAATTGAAGGAAGAAATAATAACAAGCTAATAGTAGGAGATTTCAATACCCTACTTTCAGTTATGGAAGAACAATCAGACAGAATATCAGGAAGGATACAGAGTACTTGAACAACACTACACACCAATTGGACCTAAAACACATATATAGACTACTCCATCCAATAATAGCAGAAAACACATTCTTCTCAAATGCACATGGAACATTCTCCAGGACAGACCTTATGTTAAGCCAAAAACAAGACTCAACAAAATTTAAAAGACTGAAATCATTAGGAAGATCTTTTCTTAACATAATGGAATGGAACGAGAAACCAGAAGAAAAACTAAAATATCTGCAAATACATGTGTACTAGGGTTCTCCAGAGAAACAGAACAAACAGAACATAGATAGATAACATAGATAGATATATGAGGGAATTTATTATGGGAACTGGCTGACATGTTTATGGAGATTGTGAAGTCCCACAATATGCCATCTGCAAGCTGGAGAACCAGGAAATCTGGTGGTGTAATTCAGTCTGAGGCCAAAGGCCTGCTGAGAACTTGTCACTGATGTTAAGTCCCAGAATCCAAAGGCTCAAGAACCAGAAGCTCCAATGTCAGGGTGTGAGAGAAGATGGGGTCCCAGCTCAAGAAGAGAAAAAGACAATTTGCCTTTTCTCAGCCTTTTTATTCTATTTGGGCCCTCAACAGATTGGATGATACATGCCCACATTGATGAGGGTGGATCTTCTTTACTGATTCAAATGTTAACTCCTTCCTAAACCCCTTCACAGACATACCCAGAAATAATGTTTTACCAACCATCTCGGCATCCCTTAGCCCAATCAGTTTGATACACAGAATTAACCATCACAACATGGAAATTAAACAACACACTCTTAAACAATCAATGAGTCAAAGAAGAAATCGAAAGGGAAAATATCTTGAGACAAGTGAAGATGAAAACACAACATACCAAAACTTAGGAGATGCAGTGAAAGCAGTGCTAAGAGGGAAGTTTATAGCAATAAATGTTTACATTAAAAAAGAAGAAAGATCTCAAATCAACAGCCTAACTTTACAACTCAAGGAGCTAGAGAAAAATGAACTAAGTCCAAAGTTAGCAGAAGAAAGGAAATAACAAAGATCAGAGGTGAAATAAATGAAATAGAGATGAGAAAAACAATAGAAAAAAATCAATAACACTAAGAGCTGTTTGTTTGAAAATTTCAACAAAATTGACAAACCATTAGCTAGATTAACAAAGATAGCTGATTCACTTTGTTATAAAGCAGAAACTAATACACCGAAGCAATTATACTCCAATAAAGATGTTAAAAAAAAAGATGACTCAGAAACGGAAATCAGAAATGAAAGGGGGGCCATTACAACCAATACCACAGAAACAAAAAAAGATTATAAGAGAGTACTATGAACAATTACATGCCAACAAATTGTAAAACCTAGAAGAAATGGATAAATTCCTAGAAACACACAATCTACCAAGAATGAATTATGAAAAAATAGAAAATCTGACCAGACCTATAGCTAATAAAGAAATTGAATCAGGGCTTACCTGGTGGCGCAGTGGTTGAGAGTCTGCCTGCCGATGCAGGGGACATGGGTTCGTGCCCCGGTCTGGGAGGATTCCACGTGCCGTGGAGTGGCTGGGCCCGTGAGCCATGGCCACTGAGCCTGTGCGTCCGGAGCCTGTGCTCCACAACGGGAGAGGCCACAGCAGTGAGAGGCCCGCGTACTGCAAAAAAAAAAAAAAAAAAAAAAGTTGAATCAGAAAGAGAAGTGTAGGGCCTATGGCTTCACTAGAAGTTCTACTAAACATCTGAAGAAAAATTAATGCCAAACCTCCTTAAACTTTTCCAAAAAACTGAAGAGGAAGTAACATCCCAAACTCATTCTATGAGGCTATCATTACCCTAATACCAAAGCTAGACAAAGACACTAAAGAAAAGAATAGGGCTTCCCTGGTGGCACAGTGCTTAAGAATCTGCCTACCAATGCAGGGGACATGGGCTTGAGCCCTGGTCTGGGAAGATCCTACATGCCGCAGAGCAACTAAGCCCATGTGCCACCACTACTGAGACTGTGCTCTAGAGTCCATGCTCCACAACAAGAGAAGCCACCACAATGAGGAGCCTGCACACTGCAACGAAGAGTAGCCCCTGCTTGCCGCAACTAGAGAAAACCCGCGCGCAGCAATTAAGACCCAATGCAGCCAAAAATAAATAGCTAAATAAATTTATTTTTAAAAAAAAAGAAAAGAAAAGAATAGACTGGTGGAGATCAAGATGGCAGAGTAGAAGGACAGGGAGGTCACCTTCTCCACAAACATACCAAAAACACATCTACATGTGGAACATTTCTCCTAGAAAACCAACTGAAAACTGGCAGAAGGTTTTATTTTGTTTTGTTTTTTTTGCAGTATGCGGGCTTCTCACTGTTGTGGCCTCTCCCGTTGCGGAGCACAGGCTCCGGACGCGCAGGCTCAGTGGCCATGGCTCACGGGCCTAGACGCTCTGCGGCATGCGGGATCTTCCCCCGACCGGGGCAGAAACCTGTGTGCCCTGCATCGGCAGGTGGACTCTCAACCACTGCGCCACCAGGGAAGCCCCAGAAGGTCTCTTATACAACCAAAACTACAAAAAAGATGGCCACATAACCAGTTGGACAAATAAAAAAAAGAAAATAGACCAACATCTCTGATGATTGTTGAAGCTAAAATTGCTAACAAAATACTACCAAACCAAGTTCAGCAGAATATTATAAAATTATACACCATGACCAAGCGATTTATTCCTAGAATGCAAGGATAGTACAACCTGAATAAAATGAATGTAATATACCACATTAACAAAATGAAGGAAAAACGCTATATGTATTTATCAATTAATGCACAAAAAACACTTGATAGAATTCAACACCCTTTCATAATAAAAACTCAACAAAGTAGGTACAGGAGAAAACTATTGCTATAATAAAGAAGAACTCACAGTTAACATGGTACTCAATGGTAAAAAGCTGAAAGCTTTTCCTCTACAATCATGAACAAGACAAGGATACCCACTCTCTCCACTTCTATTCAACATAGTACTGGAAGTCCCAGACAGAGCAATTAGGCAATAAAATAAATCAAAGGCATCCATATTGGAAAGGAAGAAGTAAAATGATCTCTATTTGCAGATGATATAATCTTATTTGTAGAAAACCCTAAATATTCCACTGAAAAGCTGTTAAAATGAATGAGTTCATCAAAGTTGCAGGATACACAATTAACACACAAAACCCAGCTATGTTTCTATACACTAGAAATGAAACATCTCTAAAGGAAATTTAAAAAACAATTCCATGTACAAGAGCATCAAAAAGAATGAAATTCTTAAATCTAAGGAGGTGAAAGTCTTCTACACTAAAAAGTAGAAAACGCTGCTAAGAGAAAATAAAGAATACACAGTAATGAGTGGAAAAGCATACCATGTTCATGGGTTGGAAGACTTATCATTGTTAAAATATCTGTACATCCCAAAGCACTCCACGTATCTTCAGTGTAATCCCTATCAAAATCTCAGTGATGTATTCTACAGAAACAGAAAAACTCATCCAAAAATTCATATGGAATCTCAAGGGACTTTGAATTGCCAAAACAATCTTGAAAAAGAAGAACAAAGCTGGAGAACTCACACTTCCTCATTTCAAAACTTACCACAAAGCTAAAAAACAGTATGGCACTGGCATAAAGGCAGACATATGGACCAATGGAATAAAATAAGCTGCCCAGAAATAAACCCTCACAGGGCTTCCCTGGTGGCGCAGTGGTTGAGAGTCTGCCTGCCGAGGCAGGGGACACGGGTTTGTGCCCCGGTCCGGGAAGATCCCACATGCCGCGGAGGGGCTGGGCCAGTGAGCCATGGCCACTGAGCCTGCGCATCCGGAGCCTGTGCTCCGCAACGGGAGAGGCCACAGCAATGAGAGGCCCGCGTACCGCAAAAAAAAAAAATAAGCCCTCACATATACGGTCAAATGATTTTCAACAAAGGTGCCAAGTCCATTTGATGAGGAAAGGACAGTCTGTTCAACAAACTGTTTTGGGAAAACAGGATATACATATGCAAAAGATGAAACTAGACCCTACTTTGCACCATACATGAAAATTAATTCAAAATGGATCAATACCTAAACATAAGACCTAAAACTAAAAAACTCTTAGGGAATTAATTCAAAATGGATCAATACCTAAACATAAGACCTAAAACTAAAAAACTCTTAGGGAAAAAAAAAAAACAGGGAAAAATCTTCATGGCATTGGATTTGGAATAATTTCTTGAATATGACACCAAAAGTACAGGCAACAAAAGTAAAAATAAATGAACTGGACTATACCAAAATTTTAATCTTTTGTTCATCAAAAGACACTAACAACAGAATGAAATGACAACCCATGAAATGGGAAAAAATATCTGCAAATCATAATCTGATAAGGGATTAATATCCAGAATATATAAGGTACTCTTGAAACTCGACAACAAAAATCAAACAACCTGATTCAAAAATGGGCAAAGGACTTGAATAGACTTATCACCAAAGAAGATATACAAATGGCCAATAAGCACATGAAAAGATGCTCAACATCACTGATTATTATGGAAAAGCAAATCAAAACTATAATGGATATCACCTTACATTCATTAGGATGGCTACTACCAAAAAAATAACCAGAAGATAACAAGTGTTGGTTAGGATGTGGAGAAATTGGAACCCTTGTACATTGTTGGTAGGATTGTAAAATGGTGCAACCACAATGAAAACAATATGGTGGTTCCCCAAAAAATTAAAAATAGAACTTACATATTATCCAGCAAATCTACTTATATATGTATATATCCAAAGAAATTGTATTCAGGATATCAAAAAGATATCTGCACATCCATGTTCATAGCAGCATTATTCACAATAGCCAGGAGGTGGAAGCAACCCAAATATCCATGGAAGAATGAAGGGATAAACAAAACGTGATATATAGATAGTGTGGAATATTATTCAGCCTTAAAAAGGAAGAAAATACTGTCACATGCTACAGTATGGATGATCCATGAGGACATTATGCTAAGTGAAATATGCCAGTTACATAAATACAAATACTGTATGATACCACTTACAAGAGGCATCTAAAGTAGTCAGATTTATAGAAAACAAAGTAAAATGGTGCTGGAGGAAAGGAAAAATGGGGAGTCTTTAATGGGTGTTCAGCCTCAGTTTTGCAACATCTGGAGATCTGTTGCACAATAATGTGAATATACTTAACACTACTGAACTGTTCACTTAAAAATGCTCAACATGGTAAAAATTAAGTTATGTGTTTTTACTGTTTTTGTAGTCTAAAATTTTTTAACTAAAAAAAAAAATACACACAGATACACTGTGGTTCTAAGGGCTGCTGGTTTCTAATAAGGTTTATGTTTTTTCAAGTATATATTTTTCACACTTCATTATGTTTCAAACAATTTTTTAAAACAATGCTGTGTCAAAGTTGCCAATATTAAAGTTCTCCCTATTCATCTGTATGATGTGGGAATAGCAAACTCCCTATAGACACTTTAAAATTATTAGGAGTAAATATTGGAAAAAATATTTTCCTTTTAGTTTTCAAGTTGTATGCTACACTTAAGAGACTAAAATAAAAAAAACTTACAATTTTCCAATATAATAAAATATTCTAGTTAATTGGTTAACAAAAAAGAATACTTGATTAATAAAATGCTGTTTAAAAGCACTTTGAATGGCAAGTTATAAATGAATTTTTAAAATATGAACTCAAAAAAATTCATTATTCAGCTATCAAACTCTGAATAATTGAATTGACTGAGACTTTATATCTTATACGCCATTAATGCATTATTCAACTAGTTTGTTTTCATATTTTTGATGTGGTGAAGACAACCATTATTCAAGTCGTTCATTTTCATATTTTTGACCAGCAATTTTTAAAGTTACACAACTCAAAGAAAAAACAATTTAGAAGGAAAAAAAAATCCATAAGGGTGAGAAGAGCAATGATAAGTAAAATAAATGATCCTAGGACTAAACTAAACATACTTTAGATTTGGTACTTCCCTAAACTAGTTATTATGTTTCAAGTAGTCAACTTCTCTGGTTGCCTCAATTTTTCATTTGTATTAGATAGTCCCCTTCGATGTCTAAAATTCTTTACTGTAGAGCAAATAAACTTTATATTTGTAGCAAATTTATCTACTTTGATATTTACTGTCATAAATTAATTACAATATTGGTTAGTTTCTTACTATTTGTTATATCTGAATTCATACCTAAGAAACTCCAAATGAAATACTATCCTGTTAAAAGCTATTAAATTTTGCCTTGGTTTTATTTGATTCATATCTAAGCAGTTTCCTTTATATTGGAACAAAAAAAATGCCCGTCTCTATTCAGAATCCTTATGTGTGCCTATAAACAATATAACTGTTAAAAATCTTCAGTGTTTACAAAACAAAGAAATTGTCAACAGAATCCCTGGTGGTAGACTTACCAGTAAAAAAAAATTTACAGCCTATAATTCATGAAGATTGGCTCAAAACAAACTGTCCCTGCCAACAGAAAATCTGACAATTATTCTGTTGTCTAATTTGGCTCAGTCTAAGTTGACCTTGTTTATTCATCTCAGTCTTTTAATTCTTGTTATCTTGGCATAAGAGGAGAACATATGGCATATGTCTAGGAAGTCCATTTATGCATCTTAAACTGAAATAAATGTAGAATATACTGAGCATTTCCAATGTGTTCAGCTATTACGGTAGTTTAATGTATATTAGATAGAGCTGGTTAAGTTCATATTATCCCTGCTATGTGTTTGCTGCCTATAAAACTAGAAACTAAGTAGAGAAGTCTTTTTCTAAGCCTCAGTATATGGCTAAAACTGGCCAATTTTAAACATATTTCCAAAGATAAACCATCTTAAGCTCTTTCAAAACATAAAAATTAAAGGGTATCAGCAATTTGACAACCTAAAGATCATTACAGGTTTTCACTGAATCTCTAGCTATGTTTAAGAAAGCAGATGAAGATAATATGAGGAAGATAATATGAGAAAGATAATGGGAGCTGAAGAACAAAAAGAATATTTCCACTTTATCTCCAGCCTAATCTGATCTCCAATGAACTTTCTTATTTCACTAAGACATATCATATCCTGTGTCATAAAACAAATCTTGACTTTAAATGGTATTATACTAGCAATTAATAACAGAAAGACAAACAGAAAAATCTATAAAAACTTAGAAATTATAAACACACTTCTAATAATCCATAGGTCAAAGAGGCAGTCTCAAGGAAATCAGAACATACTATAAACTGAAAAATATCAAAATACAACATATCAAAATTTGTGGGATATAGCTTAAACAGTGCTTAGTGGAGATTTTATTCTACTAAATGCTTATTTTAAAAAATGTCTCAATGAACAGTCTAAGCTACCACCTTAAGAAACTAGAAAAAAAAAGATCAAAAACTCAAAACAAGCTGAAGAAATAATAAACATAAGAGCAGACATCATTGAAATTGAAAACAGAAAAAGAAAATCAATGAAATCAAAAGTTGAAAAATTGTTGTTTGAAAAGATCAATAAAATTGATAAAACTCTAGTCAAACTGACAAAAAAAGAGAAAAGACATAGGTTTTCATTACCAGGAATGGAAAAGAGGATATTATAATAGACCTCATAGACATTAAACAGATAATAATGTTGTGAGCTACTCTATGCATATAAATTTGATAACATAGTTGGAATAGACTAATTATTTAAAAACCACAAGCTATCAAGCTTTCTGAAAATGAAACAGATAATTTGAATACTCCTAAAACTATTTTAAAAACTGAATTTATAGTTTAAGAAAAAACTCCGAAAAAGATATATCCATGTCCAGATAGTCTCACTGGTGAACTCTACCAAACATTTAGAGGGAAAAAATACCATCAATTGTGCACAATCTCTATCAGAAAATAAAGATTAAAAAACATGTCTCAGGGCTTCCCTGGTGGCGCAAGGAGTGGTTGGGAGTCCGCCTGCCGATGCAGGGGACATGGGTTCGTGCCCCGGTCTGGGAAGATCCCACATGCCCCAGAGCGGCTGGGCCCGCGAGCCATGGCCGCTGAGCCTGCACGTCCGGATCCTGTGCTCCACAATGGGAGAGGCCACAACAGTGAAAGGCCCGCGTACCACAAAAAACAAAAAAAAAAACACATGTCCCAAATCATTTTCTGAAGCTACCATTACCCAGAGTACCAAAACGAAACAAGACAAACCAAAAAAACCAAACCAAAAAACCACTTTAGACCAGTATCCCTCATAGCTATAGAAGCAAAAATCCTCAACAAAAGATTAAGAAATATAATTCAATAATATATATTTTAAAAATACAACACAATCAAGTGCAGTTTACCTCAGGAAGGCAAGGCTCATTCAATTTTGAAAAAAAATCAATGAAATCTACTATACTGACAGTTCAAGTAAGAAAACCTAGTTGATCAGATCAACTGATGCAAAAGGAGCATTTGACCAGATTTAATACCCATTTAGCACTTTTTAAACTCAGAAAACAAGGAATAACAAGGAACTTCCTCAATCTATACAGAGAAGCTACAAAAACAGAAACAAAACTACACAGGTGGACACACAGCAAAGATGTCCACTCTCACCACTCTTATACAACACTGAAAGTCTTAGCCACAGCAATAAGACAAGAAAAAGAAAGAAAAAAAATACAGCTTGGGAAAGAAGTAAAACCATCCCTATTTGCAGACAACATGATTTATCTACATAGAAAATCCCAAGATTATCTACAGAGAACTCCTACAACTAATAAGTGAGTTTAACAAGGTCACAGAATATACAGCCAATACATAAAAGTCAATTATATGCCTATATACTAGTAATGAAGAATTGGAAGTCAAAAATTTAAAAGTTTACAGTAGCTCCAAAATAAATGAAATTACTCTGGAATATATCTAACAAAACTTGAACAGAATCTGTATGCCAAGAACTATAAAACACTGTTTAAAGTAATCATAAAAGATCAAAATAAATGGATACACACACCAGGTTTATGGATTGGAAAACTCAATATAGTAAAGATGTCAGTTGTCTTCTGACTGATCTAAAGATTTAACACAATTCTAATTAAAAGCCCAGAAAGGATTTTTGTAGACATAGGTAAGCTGATTATACATTTTATACAGAAAGACAAAGATACCAGAATAGCAAAAACAATTTTTAAAATGGGAAATAATGTTGGAAGAATCATGCATGATCTTAAGCCTTTCTAAAGCAGGAGTCAGCAAATATTTTCTGTGACGGCCACTTAGTAAATATTTTGGGTTTTGCAGGTCATACAGTCTCTGTCACAGCTACTTAAGTTTACAGTTGTAGTGAGAAAGCAGCTGCTGACAATATGTAAATGAATGGCTGTGTGCCAATAAAGCTATATTTATAAAATTAGGCATGGACTGGATTTGGCCATGGACTGTGGTTTGCCATTCCCTGCTCTAAAGCTAAACTAATCAAGAAAGTATGGTATTAGCAAAAGGACAGACACGTAGATTAATGAAATAGAATAGAGAACTCAGAAGTTGACCCATACAAATATGCCTGATTTTTAACAAAAATACAAAGGCAATTCAATGAACAAAGTATACTCTTCAACAAATGGTATTCAAACAACTGGAATCTATGTGTAAGAACCATGAGCCCTAAACTAAACCTCACACCTTATCCAAAACTTAACTCAAAATGGATCATAGATCTAAATATAAAATGTAAAACTATAAAAATTCTAGAAGAAAACATAGGAGGAAATCTTCATGATCTGGAAATAGTCAAAGAATTCTCAGATCTGACTCTGAAAGCACAATTCATAATTTAAAAAAATGGATAAGCTGGACTTCATCAAGTTTTGCTCTTCAGAGGACACTATTAAGAGCATGAAAAGACAAGCTATTTGCTAGGAGAAAATATTTGCAAATCACATGATAGACATTAAATTTATATCCAGAATATATTAAAAACTCAACAATAAGAAAACAACCCAATTAAAATGGGC
Source organism: Delphinus delphis (assembly GCF_949987515.2). Lineage (NCBI taxonomy): Eukaryota > Metazoa > Chordata > Mammalia > Artiodactyla > Delphinidae > Delphinus > Delphinus delphis. Next base: position 37,231,004 of record NC_082694.2, read on the forward strand.
AAAAGATTTGACTTGAACATATACTTTAATAAGGACATATACAGATGGCAAATAAGCAAATGAAAAATATTCAACATCATTAGTCATGAAGAAAGTGCAAAATTAAAACCATGATGAGATACCCCTGCACACCTATTAGAATAAAAACATACTGACAATAATACTAAGCACTGGTTAAGATGCAGAGCAACTCAAGAACTCATTCACTGCTGATGAGAATACAAAAATGATACAGCCATCCTGGGAAACAGTTTCACAGTTTCCTATGAAGTAAAAATATATTGAGGGAATTCCCTCGTGGTCTAGTGGTTAGGACTTTGCGCTTCCACTGCAGGGGGCCTGATTCAATCCCTGGTCGGGGAAGTAAGATCCCACAAGCCGCATGGCACCACCAAAAAAAAAAAAAAAAAAACTACAAAAGTATATTTAGCATCAGCCAGCAATCCTATTCTTGAGTATTTACCCTAGAGAAATGAAAACTTATGTCACACAAAAACCCATAGATGAATGCTGATAGCCATTTTACTTATAATTGCCAAAACCTGGGAAAACAAATATCCTTCAACAGGTGAATAAACTAGTACATCTATAAAATGGAATACTGCTAAGCAATAAAAAGTAACAAACTATTGATACATTTAGTATCTTGAATGAATATCGGGAGCAATATACTGAGTGACAGAAGCCAGACACAGAAGTTTATATGTATGATTCCAATTATATGACATTCTTGAAGTCAAAACTATAGTCATGGTGAGAAGCAATTGCCAGGAGTACTGGTAGGGGAGGGTGTGACTATAAAGTATGAGGGAATTTTTTGGCATGATGAAACTATTTTGTATTCTGTTTGTGGTGTAGTGGTAATAACATGAATCTATACATCTCTTAAAATTCATAGAATCTATGTCTTTAAAAGTTCATTTTAATGTATAATAACTTAAATAATAAAAATTTTAAAACCAAAAAACTTATTAAATAAGTAAGAGAATTACCTAAAACTTTGTAAGACAACATAATCTCAGCTTTATTTGTTAAAAAAGATGCATAATAATAAGTATAGGAGCTAACTATCCAAATAAGAACTCCAGATATTTGGATTATATTAATGTTCTTTGTGTGTGTGTGTGTGTGTGTGTGTGTGTGTGTGTGTGTGTGTTTAGTTTTTCTACAATAATAATGGATTACTTCTAAAATTAGGAAAATAAAATTTAATAGAAAACTTTTACCATTCATTCTAATTTTGTAATACCCAGGAGGAGTTCAGAGCATCACATTTTGTTTCCATTACTGCTTTTTTTTGAAAATTGTATATGTGAAATATTTCATTTGTATATTAAAGTTGAATTTAATTGCTCTTCAAAATGTCCTGTAAAATATTTAATGGTGAGAAAGTTAAAAACAGTTTTTAACATTTTTAACATTACAGTATTTAAATGATTATATTGTTGAAAGGTTCCAAGGAAATTTTTTTCATTATATTTTTTTAAAACCTCGTAAGTTTGAAAATATTCAATATTTAAAATCTGTAATATATTTAACCCTATAATTTCCTTTTTCATTCTTTTTACAATTAAAAAAACCTATACACAATAGACAAGTATTTGACAGAAGGAATGAACTTGAAAAAGACATCTGTGCTGGATCTTTGATGGCTAAGACCTGTAATGAAGAAGGTAATGGTATCCAAGTTACACAGAGTATTCAAAGTGTAACAGAAAAACAATGTCATAGCTGGCAAGAGCTTTAAGTGAATGCATAAAAATAAGAAAACCCTAAGCATTTTTAGTTGATGTGCTATAAGACTGCTCTAGGCTAGTATAATGTAAAATACCAAGTCACGTGATTATAACAAAGGCTGACTTTTAATAAGCACACAAATAAATTTGGGGATTTCATTAAAATGTTGATTCTCAATTCAGTAGATCTGGTCTAGAGCCCATGATTCTGAATTTCCAACAAGCTCTCAAGTAATGTATATGGTGCTGGCCTGAAGACTACACTTTGAGAAGCCAGACTTTGAAGGTCATTGAGAAAAATGGCATGATTCTTGCCCAGTGTAGTAACAAGAAGATAAAAACAGTAAGTACTGTAACATAAGGCAGCCATGTAATATACTCCCTAAAAGTGGTACCAAAATAAAAGCATGATGAAGTAACAGCATTCACCTCCAGCCAAGATGCTGAGCTGAGCAGGTGGCCTTCAAAGATAAGTAGAATTTTACCATGCAGAACAAACTGCATATGAAATTATAGAAATAGAAAACATAGTAACACATAGATGACTGCTTGTGAAGGGGCAAAAATAATTAATATTTGAATGTTCTCACTATGTCCCCTTCACTGTCCCCTAGAGATGAACCTAAGTTTGGCCTACTCATTTTCTTCCCTTTACCTCTGCGAATGGGCCAATTGAAATGCAAAATTTGGAAGAAAGGAAAATAGCAGAGGACAAGAGAGGCATGTGGATTTAAGAGACTTTAAGTGGAGTTTTTCTTCTGAAGAGCCCAGGGAAGGAAATACATGAGAGCAACTTCAGCACCTGAGAGATGTGGTGAAGACAGAAAAAGAATTTTTAAGTATTGCATTGTGCCAGGGATATAGCAGTTACTAACATTTTTTTTCATAAACTGAGGCCTACCAACTCCATGTCACAAAGCAGATATACTATACATGGTCCCAATTCAGACCCAAAATACTGTCACTTCAACTCTTCAGTTCTCACCTATGAAATCAAACTTTCAATGGAATGATTCATGTAAAGGATGGGCAGTTGAATAAACAGTTAAAAGTGATTCTTTTGGCATTAATGGCTTAAAGATACATGATTTTGTCTTCAGAAAAATATGCTATCTTTTTCTCTTTGTTTTCCCTTGAATTTGAAAAAAAGTATAGAGTTAACAATATTTAAAAAGGCCAGCAATAAAGTTGAAGTTAAAAGTTGACGGTTACTAGTAAGATGGCAGAATAGGAGGTCCCTCCAGCCCTCATTCCCCCACAGAAACACTGATCTGGCAATCATCCGTGAATTAAAAGTGCCACTGTAGGAACTTCAAAATCCAGGTAGAAGTTGCAGTATCCCCACTGGAGCCCAAAACCAAGGAAAGACACTTTGAGAAGGCATGCCCACAACGTGGTAGCAGGTCTGCTGAATACAGACCTGAATGCAGCCCTATCCCCCTGTGGACATGGCTCCAGCCACACTCAACTAAGACCCAGCAGGAACCATACCCACCTGAGACTCCAATTTTAGGCCCGCTGAATACACACCCAAGTAAAGACTAGAAGCAACCCCATGACGGGCTCCCACTGCTCAACTGTGACCCTGGAAGCAGTCTCATCCACCCAGAGACCTGGGAGGAGACAAGACAATCTGCACCGCAAGAAAGAGACCTGCCAACTGTGGATTTAGAAGTAGTCCCATCCACCTGGGGACCCAGCATGTGGTACTTCTGCTGGTGCCCGCAGTAATAGTCTAGCCAACCATGGACCTGACTGTGGACCTGGAAGCAGCCTCATAATCTGGCCTTGGCCCTGCCTAACTGCAGTTTGGAGGCAGGCTTGTCCATCCAGGGACCTAGCAGGAGTAGGCCTTTACCTGCCAAAAACAGTCTATAAAGAATAGAAGAGGTTCCTGCTCCTTCAAATGCATGCATAGACATGAATACAAGGCTATAAAGATCACAAAGAATCAGGCAAAGATGACGGCACCAAAGAAAACTAATACAGTTCCAGTAACCAACCCTAAAGAAATGTATATCCATGAATGGCTTGACAAAGAATTGTATAAAAACTGTCATAAAGCTCAATATTCTAAAAGAGGACACAGACAGACAACTAAAGACAATCAGGAAAACAATACCTAAACAAGATGAGATGTTCAATAAAGATATAGAAACCACTCAAAAAAGAAAAAAAAAGGGAGTTCCCTGGCGGTCCAGTGGTTAAGACTCCACACTCCCAATGCAGGGGGCATGGGTTTGATCCTTGGGGAACTAAGATCCTGCATGCCACACAGTGCGGCCAAAAATATAAAAATAAAAATACTTTAAAAAAGAATATAAAAAAAAGAAAACTGAGGCTAAAGAGTACAATAACTAAAGTAAAAAATTCAATAACTTCAACAGCAGAATCAATCAAGCAGAAGAAAGAATCAGCAAACTCAAACACAGGTCATTTGAAATTTCCCATTGAGAGGAACAACAACAACAACCACAAGAATGAAGAATGTGAAGAAAGTCTATGGGATTCATGGTATACCAATAAAGACACAAATATACACATTTTGGGAGTCCCAGAAGGAGTAGAGACAGAGAAAAGGAAAGAGAGAGAGAAAAGCTAAAAACTTATTGAAAGAAATAACGGTTGGGGCTTCCCTGGTGATGAAGTGGTTAGGAATCCGCCTGTCAATGCAGGGGACATGGGTTCGAGCCCTGGTCTGGGTAGCTCCCACATGCTGTGGAGCAACTAAGCCCATGCACCACAACTACTGAGCCTGTGTTCTAGAGCCTGCGAGCCACAACTACCAAAGCCCGTGTGCCTAGAGGCCATGCTCTGCAACAAGAGAAGCCACCACAATGAGAAGCCAGTGCACTTTAACAAAGAGTAGCCCCTGCTCGCCACAACTAGAGAAAGCTCACGCACAGCAATGAAGACCCAACACAGCCAAAATAAATAAATAAATACAAAATAAATAATGGTTGAAACATCTGAAATCTAGAGAGGGAAATGGACATCCAGATTTGTGAGGCCCCAAATTCCTCAAATAGGTTGAACCCAAATAGATTTTCATGAGACACACTATAATTATCAAAAATCAAATGCTAAGAGAGAATTTTTACAGCAGTGAGAGAAAAGTAACTTGTCACATACGAGGGAGTATACAAGGAATAGCACATAAACTATTGGTGGATTTCTCTGCAGAAACCTTGCAGGTCACAAGCGAGTGGGATGATATATTCCTTTTCTAAAGGAAAAGCTTCCAAACGAGAATACTTTACCTGGAAAAACTTCTTTCCTTTAAGAAAGAAGGAAAGATAAAGACTTTCCCAGACAAACAAATGCTTGGGGAGTTCATCATGCTTTATTTGCCTTATAAGAAGTGCTAAAGGGAGTTCAAGTTGAAACAAACAAAAAAATGCTAGACAATAACATGAAACTGTAACTCACTGCTAAAGGAAATATAAAGAGAAACACAATACTGTAATACTGTAATTGTGGCACATAAGTCACTTGTAACACTAGTCTTTAAAGACAAAAGTAGTAAGAATACCTATAACCACTGTAATGTGTTCATGGAAACACAATATAGAAAGAAGTAAAATCTAGCATGAGTTTGTAAATTGTGTGTGTGAGGAAAGAAGTAAAGGGTGCACTTTCTGGATATAATTGAAGTTAAGTTGTTATTAGCTTAAAACAGACTGATATAACTATAAAATCTTTGATGTGAGCCCAGTAGTAATTTTTTTAAAAAGTATAATAGATATACCAAAGATAAAGAGAAAAGAATCAAAGCATGCTATTACCAAAAAAATATATCATCAAACAATAAAGAAATGTGAGCAAAGAGGACAAGAACAAGAGAAAAAAGACAGAAAACAATTAACAAAATGGCAATAGGAAACCCTTTCCTATCAATAATCACTTTAAGGGTAAGTGGACTAAACTCAATCAAAAGACAGAGTGGCTGAATGGATAAAAATTAACACTCAACTACATGCTATCTACGAGAGGCTCACTTTAGATTTAAGGGCATGTGTAGGCTAAAAGTGAAAGTGTAGAGAAAGATATTCCATGAAAATAGTAACCAAAAGAAAGCAGGAGTCAATGTATCAGACAAAACAGACTTTAAGTCAAAAATTGTCATGAGACAAAGATAATGATAAAGGGTCAATTCAACAGGAAAATATAACAATTTTAAATATATATGTGCCCAACATCAAATATAAAATGTTTATTAATATGTAAAGCAAACACAGAGCAAAATAGACAGCAATACAATAATAGCAGGATACTTCAATACCTAACTCTTTATAATGTATAAATCATTCAGACAGGAAAAATCTAAAAGGAAACAGCAGAACTGAACAACACTATACACCAAATTAAAACTGAAGACATATACAGAACAATAGCAGCAGAATACTCATTCCTCTCAGGTGTACATGGACCATCATCCAGATAAATCACATGCTAGGTCACAAAACAAGTCTTAACAAGTTTAAGAAGACTGGAGTCATTCCAAGTATCTTTTCTGATAACAATGTAATGAAACTAGAAATGAATACAAGAAAGAAAATGGGATAACTAATGGAATTTTTAAAAATACGCTCTTAAACAACTATTGGGTCAAAGAAGAAATCAAAAGTAAAGCAGAAAATATCTTGAGATAAACGAAAATGAAAACATACCAAAACTTATAGGAAGCACATAAACAGTACCAAGAGGAAACTTTATAAACAATAAACTTTTTATTAAAAAAAATTACAAATGAAGAACATAACTTTACACTTCAAGGAACTAGAAAAGAACAAACTAACCCCAAAGCTGGCAGAAGGTAGGAAATAATCAAGATTAGAGTAGAAATAAGTTAAATAGAAAATAGAAAAACTATTTTTAAAACTCATTGATACTAAGAACTGGTTTTTGGAAAAGATAAAGTCAACAAACCCTTAGTTAGACTAACTAAGAAATAAAGAAGGAAGACTTAAGTAAATAAAATCAGAAATAAAGGTGGAGATATTGCAACTGATCCCACAGAAACAAAAATGATCATAATGGACTATTATGAACTATTATATACCAATAAGTTGAAAAACCTAGCAAAATGGCAAAATTCCTAGAAACCCATAATTTACGAAGAATGAATCAAGAAGAAATAACCTGAGCAGATCAATAACAAATAAGGAAATTGAAGGGGTAATCAAAAAAATTCCAACAAAGAAAAGCCCAGGACCAGATGGATTCACAGGTGAATTCTAGCAAACATTTAAAGAAGAATTAATAACAGTCCTCCTCAAACTTTTCCCAAAAAGTGAAGAAGAGGGAAAACTTCCAAACTTATTCTATGAGGCCAACATCACCCTGATACCAAAGCCAGACAAAGACACCAGAAGGAAAGAAAACCACAGGCCAACATCCCTGATGAACACTGATGCAAAAATTCCCAACAAAGTACTAGCAAACTGAATTCAACAGCACATTAAAAGAATCACACACTTGACCAAGTAGGATTTATCCCTAAAATGCAAGGATGGTTCAACATACAAAAATCATAGAATGTGATACACATTAACAGAACAAAGGATAATATTCACATGATCATCTCAATAGATGCAGGAAAACATCTGACAAAATTCAACACCCTTTCATGATTTAAAAACAAACATAAAAAACCTCTCAACAAATCAGGTGCAGAAAGAACCTACCTGTTAAAGACCTTAATTTACCTTACAATAAAGACCATTTATAAAATGGCCACACTTAACATCATACTCAGTAACAAAAGGCTGAAACCTTTCCCTTTAATTTCTGGAACAGGCAAGAATGCTCATTCTCACCTCCCTATTCAACACAGTACTGGAAGTCCTAGCCAGAACAATTAGAAACAAAAAGTAAATAAAGGCATCCAAGTTTGAAAGAAAGAAGTAAAATTATTTTTGTTTTCAGATGATATGTTCTTATATGTAGAAAACCCTAAAGACTCCATAAAAAAACTTTTAGAACTATACAAAACCCCAACGGCATTTTTTACAGGAATAGAAAAGGCAATCCTAAAATTCATTTAGAACCACAAAAGATGCCAAATAGCCAAAGCAATTTTAAGCAAGAAGAATAACATTGGAGGTAACACATTCCCTGATTTCAAAACATCCTACAAATCTATAATACTCAAAACAGCATAGTACTGGTAGAAAAACAGACATATAGACCAGTGAAACAGAATAGAAAGCACAGAAATAAACCCATACATATAGGATCAACTGATCTTCAAAAAGGGTGCCAAGAATACACAATGGGAAAAAGACAGTTTCTTCCATACTTGTAGGAAAACTAGATGTCCACATGGAAACCAATGAAACTGAACCCTTGTCTCACTCCATATTAAAAAATATCCATTCAAAATGTATTACACACCTAAACTTAAAAACAGAAACAATAAAGTCTTAGAATAAAACAGGGGGAAAGCTAAACATTGAACTAGGCAATTTCTGACACTAAAAGCACAGACAACCAAAGCAAAAATAGATAAGTGGGATTAGATCAAACTAAAAATCTTCTACACAGCAAAAGAAACCATCAACAAAATGAAAAAGCAATATTGGGAGAAAGTATTTGCAGAGCATATATCTGATATGGGATAAATACCTAAAATATATAAAGAAATCATATAACCCAGTAAAAAAGAAAATCCAATTTAAAAATGGGCAGAGGACCTGAATAGACCTTTTTACAAAGAAGACATACAAATGGCCAACACGTACATGAAAAAGTGCTCAAAATCACCAATCAGGAAAGTGCAAATCAAAACCACAAGATATCACTTCATATCTCTTAGGATGGCTATTATCAAAAATACAAACAACAACAGGCATTGGCAAGGATGTGGACAAAAGGGAAGCCTTATATACTGTTGGTGGGAATGTAAATTGGTGCAGCCACTATGGAAAACAATATGGGGGTTTCTCAAAAAATTAAAAATAGAATTACCATTTTATCCAGCAATTCCACTTCTGGTTTTATATATCTAAAGGAACTGAAATCTGGTTCTTAAAGAAATATCTACAATCCCACATTTATCACAGTGTTATTCACAACATTTGGGTTGGAAACAACCCAAATGTTCATCAGTGAACAAATGGATAAAGAAAATATTCTATATACATATAATGGAATATTATCCAGCCCTTAAAAAGAAGGAAATTCTGCCATTTGTTACAATATAGATGGACCTGAAGGACAGTTATGCTAAATAAAATAAGTCAAAACATAGAAGCAGAAAGTGAAATGATGATGGCCAGGGGCTCGGGAGAGGGGGAAGTGGGAAAGTGTTGGCCAAAGGATACAAAATTTCACTTACGCAAAGTAAGTTCTGGAGATCTGCTGTACAACACAGGGGCTATGATGAACAATACTGTATTATGCACTTAAAATGTTGCTAAGAGGGTAGATCTTAGGTTAAGTGCTCTTACACAAAGGAAAAAAGAAAAAAATACAAGGGAGGGTGGATGGGAGGAAACTCTTGGTGGTGAGGGATAAGTTTATGGCAATAATAGTGATGATGGTTTCACAGGTGTACATGTATCTCCAAATACATCAAGTTGAATACACTAAATATCTACAGCTTTTTGTATCACTGTGGTTAATACAGTTTCCTTCATGGTATTTAAGAAAAGTAATTGAAGAACTTGAGTTATTTTGAAATGACCAAGAATTGGTTGCTGAATTTTGTCATTTTGACAGTGAACTGGGCTAGTAGATCACGGCTTTACATGCTTTATAAGCGCAATGATACCAAAGTGTAAAGCAGCAGTGAAAGATAAGGACTAAAAGGTAGGTAATGGGTCAGACTGTGGATGGGCTGTGGTGCAAGGCTAAAGAGTTTATATTTATTTCAGTAGGTAGTTACATGGCTTTTAAGGTTATAGGCAGGAGAGTAATATTATCAAAAGCATGGCATAAGAATATCAATCTACTGGCCTCATAGCAAGTTGATTGAAATGAGAAATAACAGAAGGAAATACTAAATAGCAAGCTTATTATGATACTTTGGGAGTACAGTAAGCCTGGGAAAATACTGATAGGAACAGAAAAGGATAATTTTTGAGGTTAAAAGATTTAATACGACTTGTAAGCATCTTTCATCCAGCATTCAACAAATATTTATTGAGTGCCTCCTATGTACCAGAAACTATGTTATAGATTGAAAACAGAGGTAAAAGACATAATCTCTGCATATAATGTGTTCACAGTTGATAACTGTGGTGGAATGCCTTTGATACATTCTCCAAACTGACATTAAAGTGACTTTAAACTATTTAGACCTTTTATAATCTACACATATCATCCCTATCCAACCTTATTTTCTACTACTGCATATTTTTTAACTACCTCTACTTCCTTGTCACCCAAAACATATTAATACCTAAATGATCCTTTCTACCCAATTCTTCTAAAAATATTCATTTTGAAAACGATTAATCTTTTCCTACTGACAAATTCTAATGATTTTTTCCAGAACTCTTCCGCACAACCGCTGATAACATTCTATATTATTGACTACTCCTTCCTTGAAATAACCTTATTTTGCCTTCATTGTACTCTAGCAACTGAATCCTCTTTTGCCCAATATAGATCTTAGCTCTAATAACTGTTTTAGAATAGTATTCAGATAAGTTTAAAATATTTTTTTAAGCAACCAATTCTAATATAAGTGGCTAAATAACACATCAGGGTCTCCCTTTGTGTTTTACTATGTGTGAACTTCCACACTTAAGTACCAAAGGATTAATACAGTAAGAACAAATTAATGAATATGGGTTGTATTAGTTAGGGTTCTCCAGAAAAATAAAACCAATAGGGTGTGTGTGTGTGTGTGTGGGTGTGTGTGTGTGTGTGTGTGTGTGTGTGTGTGTGTGTGTGTGTGTCTATTATAAGGAATTGGCTCACGTGATTATGGAGGCTGACAAGTTCCAAGACCTACGATCTGCAAACTGGAAACCCAGCAGATCTGATAGTTTAGTTCCAATCTGAAGGCCAACAGGCTCAAATCCAGGAAGAGCTGATGTTTCAGTTCAAGTCCAAAGGCAGGAGAAAACCAATGTCCCAGGTCAAAGGCAGACAAAGGAGAAGTTCCCCCCTATTCAGGGAAGGGACAGCCTTTTCTTCTATTCAAGCCTTCAACTGATTGGACGAACCCCATCCACATTAGGAAGGACAATCTACTTTACTCAGTCTATCAATTTAAATGTTAAATTCATCCAAAAGTATTTTCACAGAAACACCCAGAATGATGTTTGACCAAATACACGGGTACCCTATGGATCAGTCACATTGACACAGAAACAATTATCCACATGGATCCTGCTTAGCCAAGTTTAATTACCTAGTAGAAAACCCATTATAAAGGTGGTATTTTCTAACACAAAATAAGAATAGGCAGGAATTACAGAGATGAGGCTGATGAGGAAGCTATACAAACTAACTTAATAGACAGAAAAGCAAAAATGAACAACAAAAACCTAACAAATGACCAAGTTGGCTAAGTTGAGAACTTTACTGAAATTTGCAATTTGAAAGAAAAAGTGGAAATAGCCAAAAGAGAAGAAAAAAGTACAATTAAGGAGAAAAAAGACAGAAATTTTTAATGGTTCTTCCCTTCTGTTTCTATAGAAATCATAAATGAATCATATAATCTGAGGAGAAGTTTTATTTTTTAATTTTCTATCTAAAACAAAACTAAAAACAAAAATTAAAATGAAATTAAGAATTAATATCCAAGGAGGTTCTGGTTCAAGATGGCAGTTAGGGGACTTGCCTGGTGGTGGAGTGGTTTAGAATCCACCTACCAATGCAGGGGACATGGGTTCGATCCCTGTTCCGGGAAGATCTCACATGCCATGGAGCAACTAAGGCCCTGCACCACAACTACTGAGCCTGCTCTCTACAGCCTGCGAGCCACAGCTACTGAGCCTGCACGCCACAACAACTGAAGCCCGCGCACCCTAGAGCCCACGCATTGCAACTACTGAGCCCATGCACAACTACTGAAGCCCACATGCTCTGCGACCCGAGTGCCACAACTACTGAGCCCACGTACTGCAACTACTGAAGCCCACGTGCCTAGAGCCTGTGCTCCGCAACAAAAGAAGCCACTGCAATGAGAAGCCCGTGCATCACAATGAAGAGTAGCCCCCACTTGGCGCAACTAGAGAAAGTCCACACACAGCAACAAAGACCCAGTGCAGCCAAAAAAAAAAAAAAAAGCTGGCAATTAGGAGGGTCTTGAGCTCACCTCATCCCACAGACACACTGAATCTATAGCTATATAGGGAACAATTTTCTCTGAAAAAATAAACCCTAGCTAGGTGACTCCTATACATCAGGCAAATGAGGAAAACAACCAACATCGAAATGGGTAGGAGAGACTGAGACATAATCTTGCCACAAACTCACCCCACATGGCAATCCACAATTGGAACTCTCAAATTGGAACTTCCCTCTGAGGAGCAAAGGGTTTGAACCCCATGTCTAGTTCCCCAACTTTTCAGATCTGTAACTTCGAGCTGAGCCCCCAAACATCTAGCTTTGAAAGCCAACGGGGCTTGCATCCACAAGACCAACAAGGCTCTAACAAACTGAGAAACAGTTTTTAAAGTGCTCATAGACTTACCTAAGTATGTCCCAGGGCCCAGGACAGAGGCTCCAACTGAAAAATCACCCAGTCTTTTTGTGAAAGAGGCCCATTTACTTGTCTTAAATCTTCAGCCTAAGGAACAGACATCTAATTTAATACCCATACAAGTGCCTACTGAACTACTTGCCAAAGATGCAGGCTAGCACTCTCCCTCTGCTTTGCTCCAGGTCACTGGTATCTCCTGGAAAGGAACTGAGCACTCAGTCGCTGTTTTCACAGAAATAAAACAAACAATTCTAAAATTGTATGGAACTACAAAAGACCCCAAATAGGCAAAACAATCCTGAGAAAGAAGAAAAAACCTGAAGGCATCATGCTCCCTGATTTCAAACTATATTACAAGTTATAGTAATCAAAACAGTATGGTATTGGCATAAAAACAGACACGTAGATCAATGGAGAATAGAGAGCTCAGAAATAAACCCACAAATATATGGTCAATTAATTTACAACAAAAGAGCCAAGAATATATGTGGGGAAAGAACAGTGTCTTCAATGAATGGTGTTGGGAAAACTGGACAGTCACATGTAGAAGAATGAAAATGGACCACTATCCTACACCATACACAAAAGTTAACTCAAAATTCATTAAAGACTTGAATATAAGACCTGAAACCATAAAACCCCTAGAAGAAAACATAGACGGTAACTGCCTTGACATCAATCTTGGTGATGATTTTTGTATTTGACAACAAAAGCAAAGGAAACAAAAACAAAAATAAACAAGTGAGTCTACATAAAACTTTTACAAAGCCTCTGCACAGCAAAGGAAGCCATCAACAAATTGAAAAGGCAACCTACAGACTGGGAGAAAATATTTGCATATCACATATTTGATAAGTGGTTAATATCCAAAATATATAAAAACTCACATAACAAAAAAAAAATCTGATTTTAAAATGGGCAGAGCATCTGAATAGACATTTTTCTGAAGAAGACATACAGATGGCCAATAGGTACATGATAAGGTGCTCAACGTCACTAATCATCTGGGAAATGCAAATTAAAACCACAATGAGATATCACTTCACACCTGTCAGAATGTCTATCATCAAAAAGACAAGAAATAACAAGTGCTGGTCAGGATGTGGAGAAAAAGGAACCCTCATGCACTGTTGGTGTAATGTAAATTGGTACAGCCACTATGGAAAACAGTATGGAGGTTCCTCAAAAAATTAAAAACAGAACTACCAGATGATCCAGCAATTCCACTTCTGGGTACTTATCAGAAGAAAACAAAAGCACTACCTCAAAAAGATATCTGTACCCCCATGTTTGTTGCAAAATTATTTACAGTAGCCAACATATGGAACCAACCTTAGCGTCCATTAGTGGATGAATGGATAAAAAAATGTGACACACACACACACACACACACACACACACACACACACACACACACAATGGAATATTATCAGCCATAATAATGAAGGAAATTCTGCCATTTGTGCCAACATGAATGGACCTTGAGGGCATTATGCTAAGTGAAAGAAGCTAGACTAAGAAAGACAACTGTATGACCTCACTTATATGCAGAATATTAAAAAAAAAACCCAAAACACCCAAACTCATAGATACAGAGAACAGATTGGTGGTTTGCTAGAGGTGGGGATTGAGAGGTAGGCTAAGTAGGTAAAAGGGGGCAAAAGATACAAACTTCCACTTACAAAATAAATCATGGGGATGTAATGTACAGCAAAGTGACTATAGTCAATAATACCGTACTGTATATTTGAAAGTTGTTAAGAGAGCAGATATTAAAAGTTCTCATCCCAAGAAAAAAAGTGTAACTATGTGTGGTAATAGATGTTAACTAGACATATTTTGGTGATAATTTTGCAATATATAAACATCTAATCATTATGTTGTACATCTGAATCTAATAGGTCAATTACATAATTTTAATATATTATTTAAATTTTAAAAATAGAAGTTTAAACTTTTATTAAACACACATAAAATTATCCTGTCAAACTATCATAAAAATTTCTAACTGCTTTTTCTCATATTTTTCTATTTTTCATCACAAATAATAAACAGTTCACAGACCAGTAGCAAACAGTTTGCAGATCAATTATTGGTCTTCATCCCACACTCTGAGTAACACTGGTCTAAGAGTAACTCCTTATTAAATTTAGTGAGAAAGCTCATGTAATAAATTTGTGATGAAACAGCAACAACACTGGATGTCTTCAAGTCAAAAAGACCTAATGGATATGTACTTAAGATATTTAAGACACTGGATCACAAATAATTCTTTTTTTTTTTTTAAAGCATTACAGTGGTCAGCCTAACACTGACAATTTTCTTGGTCAAATACTGAAAGAAATTATCCAATAATTTACCATCCTTCCTATAAAACTAATGAGACTATGACACAACCAGTAAGGATTTTCTGGAAAGCAATTCTCATTGTATTGATTTAATTTATTTCTATCACAGTCCACATAATGTTATAGATATAATCTACATACCTCAATTTTTAAAGGCTTTGATTGTGTCCTGTATTCCAAAACAAGCTAGAAAATGTTTTAATCTTAAACACCTCTCTACCACTATTAGGGGCCATTATGAATAAGAATGTCCATGGGCAAAGCAAACAATCACTGATCATTTACAATGTGCCAGTCATCCTGATAAGTACTTTAGGTACTATGCTAAAGCTAGCTATCCTCCATGTAAAGAATAACTATCACTTAGTTTATTTACTTATGTAGAAATAAATTTTAAAATGATATGAAAAGGGTAAAATCGATAGAAATGAATGTAAGGGTTAAAAAATAGGAGTAACATTACCACAGTTTGGAAAAAGGCTATCTAGACTAGAGATCTGCAAAGTACAGCCCATGGACCAAGTCTGATTGCCACCTGTTTTTTTAGAGCCCACAAGCTAGAATGGTTTCACATTTTTAAATGCTTTGGAAAAAATCAAAAGAAGAACAATATTTTGTGACACACAGAAGTTCAGTTTCAATGTCTATAAATAAAGTTTTATTGGAACACAGCCATGCTTCTTCTTTTACATCAGTTATGGCTGTTTTCATGCTACAATAGCAGAATTGAGTAGCACTTCGTATGGCTGCTTAGCACACTGCAAACTGCAGTGACACAGTTATAAATCCACAGCCTTTCAAGTGCCACATCACAATTTTTAACTTTATTTTTATTACCAGTGGCTGCTCATCATATCAAAACCAGAAAAGAAGATTAGACTGCAAATGTCACACTTTTAAGGCACAGTGGACAGTGAATTGTTCTGTTATCAAATTAGATGGCAAAGCACTGTGTTTATTATGCAATGACACTATAGCTGTGCTCAACTGAATCCAATATACATGAATATTAGCAATCAAAGAACTCATCACAATATCCCCTGCCACAGGCAAACAATGGTCAGAAAAAAACAGAAAATTTAAAATGGTGTGTCTCATCATAGGAAAGCTTCTTTCACAAAAATAAAAAATGAACATGAGCTTCCGACGAAGTAAGTTTTCTGAATGGCTCATTTGTTGGCTAATCAAGGAAAGCCATTTACTGATGGTTAATTAAATCATATTTGATTGTAGAAACTGAAGAAGTGTGTCGAGAGAAAATAATCTCTATCTGAGATTATCAGCCATTCAGTGAGTACAGTTACTCAAAAAATTGAGGACATTGGGAACAATATGAATAGCTGATGAGAAAACAAAGCAAAAAAACCCCACATATACACGCAAGGAAAATGATTTCAAGTGGTTTTCTTTGGTCAAAAGATGTTGTGGATACCGCTCAATTGCTGTTTTTTATTTGAGGAGTCAATGCCAAGTTTGGTGTAAGTGAAGAATTAACCTCTATGAAGAATCTGTGTGAAACAATTCCAGGCAAGAATATATTCAAAGTTGAGAAAACACTAGTTCAGTACAACCTACAGTGGAATCTGCTAAGATGTGTTACAACCAATGATGCCAATATATGTGGAGGAGAAAAAGACAAATTTACAAAGTGTGTTTTAAATGTTACGGTTATTCATGGTATTTATTATTCAATCAGCAGGTATCCTGCAGAAAATATCTGAATTAATCATGAGCCAACAGTGTCAAAGGTGAATTTCACTCACTCCTATGGGTTTAACTATCCTCAGCTTTGTGAATTTTTGTCAAAAATGGAAGCTGAATATCTTGACTTGCCCTACCATGCAGTCCAAAAACTTTGCAGTGACAAAATGTTATTGTGACTTTTTTAGGTACTGAGACTAAAATTTTTCTAAATGAGAAGAATCACTACTGACCACTATTATCAAACTGAATGGCTTAGGAAATGAGCTTTTGCTGCAAACTTGATAATGTTTCTTAATGAATTTAATCTATATTTATAAGGCAAACAGTTGCTAATATGTGAATTTTTTTACTGAAGCAAAGCCAATACAATGCTAATTAATGCTGTTTGAATCACAAATAATATGTTGTGTTATCAAGAGTTAAAACAAAAAATAATATCTATATTCCCACACAAATCTGAAATAGATATACTTTCTAACATCAAATTAAACTCCAGAGAGGGTAAACAACTGTCCCAGGTTTAGCACTTGAAGTCCCAAATCCTGGGTAACCGCTCAGTCCCAGGAAACTAGAACAACTGGTCTCCCTAATTCCAGCAGTGATTTTTGGACCTGAATGCAAATGCAAAGGAAATTTCCATATTTCAAAATCCATCAACTGCAACTGAGGAGCTTCTACCTAACTTGCAACTGGAAGTGATTAATCTGCAATATAATCACATGCTAAAAGTCAAACATCAAAAGAAGAATCTAATAAAATAAGATGAATCTAATAAAAAAAGAAGAATTCTATAAAATAAGATGCTGCTCATGGATTGATATCAGTGTGTGGTACTAATCTGTTTGAAAGGGCATATTCAGAGGTGAAATACATGAAATCTCATCAGAGATCAGCATTAACAGATGAATATTTGCAGTTGAGTTTGATGAGAGAGAACACTAACTTTGAACCCCAATCAAATGAAATGCTATCCTCCATTCCAATTAGATGTGTGCCACAAAAACACCTGTAATCAGTTATTATTATAGTTTGAATTTCATCAAGACAAACATTTCAGAATCTCTCTCTCTTGCTATATAAGTACTTACATAATACCTTCAATTTTGCCTATTGGCCTGCAAAGCCTAAAATATTTACCTGGCCCTTTACATTATGTAGGCCCCTCATCTAGACTAAGATAAATATAGTTAAGGGATGGGGACTGTCATAGTTGACAAGAAACTGAATGAAGCAGTAACTGTCTTTTATGAGAAAAATAAACAGAAAGTGGTATGTGTTTAAAAGACTGTAACATACCAGAGTCAGAAGCAATCACTTCATTACACCAATCTCTTTAGATGTCCATCTAGAATCTAGATCATAGATCTTAAACACTTCTGCTATGGAAGTTAATTTTCCTTTATATGAAAAATTGGTATGGATTCAAGGATGATTGACAGTGACTAACTGTGAAACAGTGTTTATTTTTAAACATTTTGAAAAGTATAGTTGTTTAGCGCAAAGTGTCAAGATTACAGGGATAGCAATTACTATTTAATTACACAAAGTACACTGGGCTGTTTTATGGTCTATGGAAAACTTCTAAAAACATAAATTAAAGCAGGTTATTTTGTTTTGTTTTAGTTTTGTTTAGTCATAAGAATGATGTATGACTATTAGGAAGACAAAATGTTACACCAGTTTCTGAGAGAGATGGTTAATTTTATACTCCTAGACAGCTTCCAAAAGAGAATAACCATCTTACTGTAGGCTTTAAACTTTTATCTACCTAAAGGCAAGAGCCAACCCATTATTTTAAAAAAATCAAATGTCCTATGAAAGCATTACAATCCAGATTTCATAAGATGGCTCCATACCATATTAGAAATGTTATGAAAATTTTAAACTATATAGCTAATATCCCAGTCAATAGAAAAATGCCACAAAACAGCAAATAATTTAGAGTTAATGACAGACAAATAACATGTACTTTTATAAAAATATTATCATCATCATGGCATTTCATGGTGCTAGGACTACGAGGAAGAATAAGATTCTGTTGATAAGCTTAAGAAAATTTATAATCTACTTGGTAAGCTAAACTAAGTAAATAAAGAAAATTAATAATAATATAAGTGAACATAGCCTAGTGCCAAATTAGTATATGCATATGTGCACTAAATGCTGTAAGAAAAGAGAAACAAAATTCGGACTTATTAATACAACCAATTATATACACAATTACTTGTTTCAAGGATGAAAATATGTAAATTAATGTCTACCTATTATTCATCAATAATGAGAAACTAGACTGTAGCAGTAATGTCACTTCTTTTTCCTCAGCCTAATATTTAAATTTAAGTAAAGATGATTCTTTTAAAAGCATCATTTTGATGTACTAAGCCAGAGTCACCAGGTCTCATATCACTGCTATGAGAGCAAATAACCCACTAATTAAATATAGTATTCTTTCCCATTGAGAAAAAAAAAAGCCCTCATAAAACTTAACACAGCTCCCCAGGTAACCACCACTAATCACCAGAATTGGCACTTAAATGAAACTTACTTACCATGCAAGTTTTAAGGCATCTCTTTAAGAACAGAAGCAACAATAAAAGCATAGTCTATTCATTTGATTTCAGTACATTAGCCATAACATGTATGTATGAGAATAACTGGTATTTTCATACTATTTTGAAGTTTGATTATTGCTTTCTCTAGAGTTTTAAGTATTTTATGATTATTTTAAGTATTTCTCTTTCTAGTGAGAATATTAAAAGGTTCTATTAACAATTTTTATTAAAGTCCTTTATTAGATTTTAAGATAATGAATGTTGTGATCTTTTATTTTAGGAGAAATGAGAGAAGATGGCATAGGACAGGTAAAACTCTTTCTCTTACTGTTTATTAGACATCTAAATTCCAAAAGAAAAGCATACTGTGATTATTCTGAACTCAGGAAAAGCTGCCTACTGGAATACATTAGCTGGAAACAGCTTTCTAGAAAACTATTCAGCTTTTCAGTATTTCAAGGTTATAATTATTATTAAAATAGTTATTTTTGAAAAACAAAATTATGCATAATGAACTATGCACAAAAGAAATTATATATCTGGAATTTGCCTCAGAATAATCCAGTGGGGAGAAAGCAGGAGGGATAAGATGAATCAAAGTTGCCATGAGTTGATGATTGATGAAGGTGGGTGATGGGTAATATAGTAGTTTATATATACCATTCTCTCTACTTTGGTGTATATTTGAAATTATCCAAAGTTAAACATAAAAATAAAAGGTTTATAACAATAATGAAGTTAACCAATTCGTTTTTATCACATTTATGTGTAATTTTTGTAAGTAATGCATGTGGGGTCCCTCTCCATCTTCTGTTGCTGACATCACATCTAAGTTCATTTTGAGAGAAGAAATCAATGCCCTGCTATACCAATTCCAAAAAGGTTTTGTTTAAGTCAGAGGAAGCCTCATAATTTTATTAAAAGCCAACAATGGGGACTTCCCTGGTGGCACAGTGGTCAAGAATCCGCCTGCCAATGCAGGGGACGGGGGTTCGATCCCTGGTCCGGGAAGATCCCACATGCCACAGAGCAACTAAGCTGGTGTGTCACAACTAACTGAGCCTGCAATCTAGAGCCTGCGAGCCACTACTGAGCCCACATGCCACAACTACTGAAGCCCATGTATCTAGAGCCCGTGCTCCACAACAAGGGAAGCCACTGCAATGAGAAGCCCATGTGCCGGAACTAAGAGTAGCCCCCACTCGCCGCAACTAGAGAAACCCTGCAAGCAGAAATAAAGACCCAACACAGCCAAAAATAAATAAATCTATTTAAAATGTTACATTAAAAAAAAGCCCACAGTGGATTATCACAGTAACTGATTCATTATGAGACTGCAGTTTGAATGATAGCTCCACAGTTATGAGAATTATAACTTTGGAAAAATAATTTCATCTCCGTAAGTCTCAACTACTTCATCTGTAAAATAGAGATAACTCCACATACCCCACAAGATTTTTGTGAAGCTCTATTGTGACTATGTATGTGGTAGGACTTTGTTAATTATATGGGACTATACTAATGATAGTAATTATTAACATCATTGCTTGAATCTACTTCTTTATGGACATATCTATATTGAAAATATAATAATTGCTTAGAGGGAACTGCCATATTACAGATGAATGTGCACGCATAATAATCCGCATTTAATTTGCTAAAGCTTAAAGAAATTTAACCATAAATTTTATATATTTTTAAATAGCTTATTTTTTAGAACACTAACTGTTAAGGAAAAAAAGAAACTGCAACCTATCAAAACTTTACAGACACATCCACTTGGATGTACATGAGATTCAATCAAGAAATTGACTTCCCAAGAATCTTTCTGGAAAGGTCGCTAAACAGAATAAGAGAAACATCACTTTGAGCTCTACCCACCACGAGTCCCTCCCATCAGGAAACTTACACAAGCCTCTTAGATAGCCTCATCCACCAGAGGGCAGACAGCAGAAGCAAGAAAAACTACAATCTTGCAGCCTGTGGAACAAAACCCACATTCACAGAATAATAGACAAGATGAAAAGGCAGAGGGCTATGTACCAGATGAAGGAACAAGATAAAACCCCAGAAAAACAACTAAATGAAGTGGAGATAGGCAACCTTCCAGAAAAATAATTCAGAATAGTGATAGTGAAGATGATTCAGGACCTTTGAAAAAGAATGGAGGCAAAGATCGAGAAGAATCAAGAAATGTTTAACAAAGACCTAGAAGAATTAAAGAACAAACAAACAGAGATGAACAATACAATAACTGAAATGAAAACTACACTAGAAGAAATCAATGGCAGAATAACTGAGGCAGAAGAACGGATAAGTGACCTGGAAGACAGAATGGTGGAATTCACTGCTGCGGAACAGAATAAAGAAAAAAGAATGAAAATAAATGAAGACAGCCTAAGAGACCTCTGGGACAACATTAAATGCAACAACATTTGCATTATAGGGGTCCCAGAAGGAGAAGAGAGAGAGAAAGGACCAGAGAAAATATTTGAAGAGGTTATAGTCAAAAACTTCCCTAACATGGGAAAGGAAATAGCCACCCAAGTCCAGGAAGCACAGCGAGTCCCATACAGGAAAAACCCAACGACAAACACGCCAACACACAGTGTAATCAAATTGGCAAAAATTAAAGACAAAGAAAAATTACTGAAAGCAGCAAAGGAAAACAACAAATAACATACAAGGGAACTCCCATAAAATTAACAGCTGATTTCTCAACAGAAAGTGTACAAGCCAGAAGGGAATGGCATGATAAAGTGATGAAAGGGAAGAACCTACAACCAAGATTACTCTACCATCCAGGATCTCATTCAGATTCGACAGAGAAATCAAAAGCTTTACAGACAAGCAAAAACTAGGAGAATTCAGCACCACCAAACCAGCTCTACAACAAATGCTAAAGGAACTTCTCTAAGCGGGAAACACAAGAGAAGAAAAGGACCTATAAAAACAAACCCAGAACAATTAAGAAAATGGTCACAGGACATATCGTTAATTACCTTAAACGTGAATGGATTAAATGCTCCAACCAAAAGACACAGGCTTGCTGAATGGATACAAAAACAAGACCCATATATATGCTGTCTACAAGAGACCCACTTCAGACCTAGGGATACATACAGACTGAAAGTGAGGGGATGGAAAAAGATATTGCATGCAAATGGAAATCAAAAGAAAGCTGGAGTAGCAATACTCATATCAGATAAAATAGACTTTAAAATAAAGAATGTTACAGGAGACAAGGAAGGACACTACATAATGATCAAGGGATCAATGCAAGAAGATATAACTATTATAAATATATATTCACCCAACATAGGAGCACCACAATATATAAGGCAACCGCTACCAGCTATAAAAGAGGAAATCGACAGTAACACAATAATAGTGGGGGACTTTAACACCTCACTTACACCAATGGACATATCATCCAAATTGAAAATAAATAAGGAAACAGAAGCTTTAAATAACACAATATACCAGATAGATTTAATTGATATTTATAGGACATTCCATCCAAAAATAGCAGATTACACTTTCTTCTCAAGTGTGCATGGAACATTCTCCAGGAGAGCTCACATCTTGGGTCACAAATCAAGCCTTAGTAAATTTAAGAAAACTGAAATCATATCAAGCATCTTTTCTGACCACAACGCTAGGAGATTAGAAATGAATTACAGGGAAAAAAACGTAAAAAACACAAACACATGGAGGCTAAACAATACGTTACTAAATAACAAAGAGATCATTGAAGAAATCAAAGAGGAAATCAAAAAATACCTAGAGACAAATGACAATGAAAACACGATGATCCAAAACCTATGGGATGCAGCAAAAGCAGTTCTAAGAGGGAAGTTTATAGCTATACAAGCCTACCTCAAGAAACAAGAAAAATCTCAAATAAACAATCTAACCTTACACCTAAAAGAACTATAGAGAGAACAAACAAAACTCAAAGTTAGCAGAAGGAAAGAAATCATAAAGATCAGAGCAGAAATAAAGAAATAGAAACAAAGAAAATAATAGCAAAGATCAATAAAACTAATAGCTAGTTCTTTGAGAAGATAAACAAAATTGATAAACCATCAGCCAGACTCATCAAGAAAAAGAGGGAGAACACTCAAATCAATAAAATTAGAAATAAAAAAGGAGAAGCTACAATAGACACTGCAGAAATACAAAGCATCCTAAAAGACTACTAAAAGCAACTCTATGCCAATAAAATGGACAACCTGGAAGAAATGGACAAATTCTTAGAAAGGTATAACCTTCCAAGACTGAACCAGGAAGAAACAGAAAATATGAACAGACCAATCACAAGTAATGAAATTTAAAATGTGATTAAAAATCTTCCAACAAACAAAAGTCCAGGACCAGATGGCTTCACAGGTGAATTCTATCAAACATTTAGAGAAGAGCTAACACCCATCCTTCTCAAACTCTTCCAAAAAATTGCAGAGGAAGGAACACTCCCAAACTCATTCTATGAGGCCACCATCACCCTGATACCAATACCAGACAAATACGCTACAAAAAAAGAATATTACAGACCAGTATCACTCATGAATATAGATGCAAAAATCCTCAACAAAATACTAGCAAACAGAATCCAACAACACATTAAAAGGATCATACACCATAATCAAGTGGGATTTATCCCAGGGATGCAAGAATTCTTCAATATATGCAAATTAATGTGATACACCATATTAACAAATTGAAGAATAAAAACCATATGATCATCTCAATAGATTCAGAAAAAGCTTTTGACAAAATTCAATACCAATTTACGATAAAAACTCTCCAGAAAGTGGGCATAGAGGGAACCTACCTCAACATAATAAAGGCCATATACGACAAAACCACAGCAAACATCATTCTCAATGGTGAAAAACTGAAAGCATTTCCTCTAAGATCAGGAACAAGACAAGGATGTCCACTCTCACCACTATTATTCAATATATTTTGGAAGTCCTAGCCATGGCAACCAGAGAAAAAAAAGAAATAAAAGGAATACAAATTAGAAAAGAAGAAGTAAAACTGTCACTGTTTGCAGATGACATAATACTATACATAGACAATCCTAGAAATGCCACCAGAAAACTACTAGAGCTAATCAATGAATTTGATAATGCTGTAGGATACAAAACTAATGCACAGAAATCTCCTGCATTCCTATATACTAATGATGAAAAATCTGAAAGAGAAATTAAGGAAACACTCCCATTTACCATTGCAACAAAAAGAATAAAATACCTAGGAATAAAGCTACCTATGGAGACAAAAGACCTGTATGCAGAAAACTATAAGACACTGATGAAAGAAATTAAAGATGATACCAACAGATGGAGAGATATACCATGTCCTTGGATTGGAAAAATCAATATTGTGAATATGACTATACTACCCAAGGCAATCTACAGATTCAATGAAATCCCTATCAAATTACCAATGGCATTTTTTACAGAACTAGAACAAAAAATCTCAAAATTTGTATGGAGACACAAAGGACGCCGAATAACCAAAGCAGTCTTGAGGGAAAGAAACAGAGCAGGAGGAATCAGACTCCCTGACTTCAGACTATACTACAAAGCTACAGTAATCAAGACAATATGGTACTGGCACAAAAACAGAAACACAGATCAATGAAACAAGATAGAAAGCCCAGAGATAAACCCACGCACCTATGGTCAACTAATCTATGACAAAGGAGGCAAGGATATACAATGGAGAAAAGACAGTCTCTTCAGTAAGTGGTGCTGGGAAAACTGGACAGCTACATGTAAAAGAGTGAAATTAGAACACTCCCTAACACCATACACAAAAATAAACTCAAAATGGATTAGACACCTAAATGTAAGACCAGACACTATAAAACTCTTAGAGGAAAACATAGGAAGAACACTCTTTGACATAAATAACAGCAAGATCTTTTTTGATCCACCTCCTAGAGTAATGGAAATAAAAACAAAAATAAACAAATGAGACCTAATGAAACTTAAAAACTTTTGTACAGCAAAGGAAACCATAAACAACACGAAAAGACAACCCTCAGAATGGGAGAAAATATTTGCAAACGAATCAACAAAGAATTAATATCCAAAATATATAAACAGCTCATGCAGCTCAATATTAAAAAAACAAACAACCCAATCCAAAAATGGGCAGAAGACCTAAATAGACATTTCTCCAAAGAAGACATACAGATGGCCAAGAAACACATGAAAAGCTGCTCAACATCACTAATTGTTAGAGAAATGCAAATCAAAACTACAATGAAGTATCACCTCACACCAGTTAGAATGGGCATCATCAGAAAATCTACAAACAACAAATGCTGGAGAGGGTGTGGAGAGAAGGGAACCCTCTTGCACTGTTGGTGGGAAAATAAATTGATACAGCCACTATGGAGAACAGTATGGAGGTTCCTTAAAAAATCTAAAAAATGAATTACCATATGACCCACTACTGGGCATATACCCACAGAAAACCATAATTCAAAAAGATGCATGCACCCCAATGTTCATTGCAGCACTATTTACAATAGCCAGGCCATGGAAGCAACCTAAATGCCCACTGACAGATGAATGGATAAAGAAGTTGTGGTACGTATATACAATAGAATATTACTCAGCCACAAAAAGGAACGAAATTGGGTCATTTGTTGAGACGTGGATGGATCTAGAGACTGTCATACGGAGTGAAGTAAGTCAGAAAGAGAAAAACAAATATCATATATTAATGCATGTATGTGGAACCTAGAAAAATGGTACAGATGAACCGGTTTGCAGGGCAGAAGTTGAGACACAGATGTAGAGAACAAACGTATGGATACCAAGGGGGGAAAGCTGCAGGGGGTGGGAGGGATGGTGGTGTGATGAATTGGGCAATTGGGATTGACATGTATACACTGATGTGTATAAAATTGATGACTAATAAGAAGCTGCTGCATAAAAAAATAAAATTAAATTTAAAAATTTTTTTAAAAAAGAGAAACATCACTTTGTGTACTAAAGTATAGGATAATTATCGAAAATAGGCCACACATCTTTGAGTTCAGATATTAATATAGCTTATGATCAGATTAGCACTAACTTATACACACTTTATGTTCAGCCCCCTGGTTTCTTGTTTAGGAATTATTATTAAGCACAGATAAAACACAGATTGTAACATCCTGTCATTATTGCTTGCAAAGTTCTTTCTCATGTAAAACTTTCATATGCTACATTTTAAAGTAGGGTTTTGTGTGTCTTTGTATAATTTTCTTTTACTATAATAACTTTATCAACATATTTCTCTAATCAATTGAATGTATTCAATAAGAAATAAAAATTGTAAATAATAAAATAATTAATGCTAATATTTATCAAGTGCCTAGTATACTAGGCATATACTCAGTACTTTAAATGTTTAAGTTAATTCTCACAACCCTATGAGGTGGATTCTACTATTAGTCCCATTTTATAGACAAGAAAACAGACACAGAGATTAAGTAACTTCCCCACAGTCACACAGCTTGTGAGGTGTACAGCTGGAATTCAATCCCTAACAGTCTGGCTCTGGACCAGGGTTCTCAACCTCAGAGCTACTGACATGTTGGGCCAGGTAATTCTTTGTTTTGGAGGTGCCATCCGGTGCATTGTAGGATTAAACATTAGCAGCATACTTGGCCACTACCTACTAGATGCTAGTAGTTGCCCCACCTCAGTCGTGACAATCAAGTAACATCTCCAGACATTGCCAAGTGTCTCCTTCGTGGAGGAGAATGGTAAAATCACCTCCAGTTGAGAAACACTGCTCCAGAGAAACCCCTACAGAACACTGCCTCTCTAAAAACCACAATATAGAAATATGGAAAGCAGGAAAATAAGAAAATTAAAATCACCTATAATTACACTATCTAGAGATGATAATTAATATTACTCATACATTTTAAGTTTTCCTGGTGCTCCTCCCCAAGTACATTCCTATCCGTCTACCTACTCTCACAGTCTTAAATTTTATGTTAATTGTTCCCTTGTTTGTCTTTATAGTTTCCCTGTATGTGGCTACATTCCTAAATAACATGATATTTAGTTTTACTTATTTCTAAACTTCATATAAACAAAAACATAGTGCATTCTTTGTGTTACATGCTTTTTTCATTCAATACTATGTTTTGGAAATAGATCCATGCTGATGTGTATAGGTGTAAGTTTATTCATTTCCATTGCCTGTTGTATTCCACTGGATGAATATCATAATTTATTCATGTACTCTACTGCTGATGGACATTTAGGTGGTTTCTAGCTTTTTCTATTACAAACAGTGCTGCTATGAACATTTTTCTACATATCACTAGGGTATATCCCCAAGAACAATTTTTGGTGATAGGTAATGCATATCTTAAATTTTAATAAATAATTCCAAATTTTTCCCGAAGTAGTTTTACCAATTTATATTTCCACCAGCGAAGTGTAAGGGATTCCATTGCTCTACAATCTAACACTTAGATTTAACATTCGTATTTCAACTTTTTTGCCATTCCTAGTATCTGTGAAATAGTTTCTTGTTGAGATTCTAATTTGCACTTGCCTAATTAATAATAAGGTTACACATATGTTCATATGTTTCTGGTTATTTGTTTCTTCTTTCTAGAAACGCCTATTCCTATCTTTCACTCATTTTTATTGGGTTCTTTGCCTTTTTCTCACTGATTTGGAGGAGTTCTTTACATATTCTGGAACTAATCCTTTGTTAAGTAACTTCTCCCTATTTGTTGCTTGTATTGTCCCTGTCTTTATGGTTGTTAAAGAGAAATTCAACCACATTAAAGATAAGAATGTACCACCTTTTCCTTTATGGTATGTTTTTTATGTCTTAAGATGTCCTTCCCTCCTCCCAGTGTTATACAGATATTATTCTGTTATTAAAGCTTTTGCCTTTCACATTTATGTCTAATCCATTTACATAGTTCATTCCTTAGAGAAACCAGGTCATTTATTCTATATAATGCTTCATATTCTGGGTTTGGTTGATAGATTGCTCATTTAAATTGTTCTTCTGTCCCCTGTTATTTCCTATACACTTGTATTTTAATCCATTTTCTTGCTTAAAGTGCAGCTTTCTAGGCAGTTTTTTACATCATATCATGAGGTACATAAATATTTGGTTGCCCCAAGTTTTAGTGATGTTATAATTGACCAACAGATTCAGACGGTATCTGATTCCTCCACTTAAAATTCCCCATCAAACTTTTACTTGGTGGTTTTAAAATACATTGGTGAACACTGCCTAACAATTTTTTCATGGGGGATTCAAAAATAGGGATTTTCTAAGTCTGTCATTTCACCTGTATTTATTACTTGCAATTCTTCTGTAAAAAAATTTGTCCTCCATCAACTATTTGGTTTTCATGAAAGGAAGTTTAAAAAAGGTAGGATAAATGCTTGATTCTTTCCTTTTATTTATCAATGTTCAAAGCAGAGATCAGCAAACTTTTTCCATAAAGGGCCAGATAGTAAATATTTTAGGCTTTGCAGACAATGTAGTCTCTGTCACAATGATTCAACTCTGTCATTATAGCAAATAAGCAACCATAGACAATGCTTAAATGAATAAGGATGTCTATGTTCCAATAAAACTTTATTTATGAATACTGAAAATTTGAATTTCATGTAATCTTCACATTATGAAATATTCTTTTGATTTTTTTCCAGCTACTTAAAATTTAAAAACTCTTCTTGGCTCTCAGGCCTTACAACAATAGGAGGTGGACTGGATTGGGGTCATAAGCCATAGCCTGCCAACTCCTTGTTTAGAGTTATGAATTGGTGCCCTAGCCACCTCCACACATCCAATGAGAGAGTAAGTGTGTGTGTATGTGTGTGTGTGTTAAAAATCTTTAAGAACCTGTGGATTTTTAGATGCTTGATGCACTCCAATCCCCTGTAGTCATTATCAGTTTTGACTCTCCAATTGTTTCCCTTCATGTCAGCTCCTTTCTCCTTTTGATATGACCCAATTAGCCTTTGGCAGCTGCCTTACTTTTATGGTGCAGCATGTACCTGACTCATATATTCCCTGCCTTAGACTTGGAATCTACTATTTCTCTAGAGTTATAGCTTTTAGGCTTTTTCAGTGAACACAAATACATATTTTTAAAAGGAAAAAAAAGTTTTAACTGATATTTCCAATTTAAAATTAGGATGAAGAGGGGTTTATTTCATTTATTTGTGTGTTTTTTTCCTTGTAGTTTTTTTTTTCTTATGTTAAAAATCTTGGCCCCTAAAGATTAACTTTTTTTTGTTTTAACTAAACATCAGTTCACTGAAACTGCTTTCACTTAGTCACCAATGACCTCTGAACTGCCAAACCCAATGGATAAATTATGCCTAACTCATCACAGGTCTCTATACTATTTAACACCCTTGACTTTGTTTTTTATCTTGAAACATTTAACTTCCATCATACTACACTCAACTAGTTCTTCTACCTTGTTACTTCATCTCCTTCTATAACTTTTTACTTGCCTCTAGCCTTTTCTTCTTTAAATTCTATATATTATCCCTTGACATTTTTATCAACTGTCAGGAATCAGCAGCAGAAACACATTAATTGGTATCTTCAGCCCAGGCTTCATCCAAAGCTTCACACTGATACATCCTGCTCCTGCAAGCCACTGACAGACTAAGATAGCTGTCCCTTCTATGAAGTTCCACAGCATCCTTTGCTTCTCCTATCACCAGAAAGATCACTCTTTATTATCCCTTCTGATTTAATTGTCTCTCCCATAGACTGTTTCTTTTCTTTTTTAACATCTTCATTGGAGTATAACTGCTTTACAATCGTGTGTTAGTTTCTGCTTTATAACAAAGTGAACCAGTTATACATATACATATGTCCCCATATCTCTTCCCTCTAGACTATGTTTCTTAAAGGCATTATTTATGTCCATTTTGCTCACCATCTTATCATTAACAGCAGGCATGGAATTCTGTGGTCAGTATTTGTCAAATAACATAGGTACAAATGAATGAATAAATATCTCTTTGACTAGAAAATATCTGTTAAAAGAAAAATTTCCAGAGAAAATATATTGACATAACAAGCTTTTATTCAATGATTCATGAAGTTGGCAACATCCAATCTAGTAGACAGAAAGGAGCTCTGAATTGCTGTACAAAGTAAGAGATTTTATAGACCAAAGTGAGCAGGAACAAGGAAGTTATACTGGGCATTTGCTGATTGGTTAAAGCAGGTTACTTTCCTTACATGTTGCAAAGGGAAGTCTTAGGTAACTTGTGCTGAGCAGGCAGGCACTGATTCATTGACCTAGACCTTCCTTTTCTAGAAGAGCCAAGCGCAGAAGCTTAGTTTAGGTTGGCTGACATGGGGCTTAGCATGAATGACTCCATCTTGGACCTAACCTGGTTACTTTCACATATCTGAAACATAACATATCTAAAACCAAACTCATCGTTTTATCCTCAGGCTCCAAACTTGATCCTTCTCTTATGTGGTTATTTATATGATTCTTGATTTCCTACAACCCACCTACAGCTAATCAAACCAATCATCAAGTTCTGTTGATTGCTCCTAAATATTTCTAGAACCTAGCCCCACTGTAATTCAGATCTTAATTTTCTGTACCTGGTATACTGCTTCCTAACTGATATCATTATCTTTAGTCTATCCCCACCACTACCACCACTACCTCAAATATAGCCTCCACAAAGCTACAAGAGTGATCTACCTATAATTCCCCTGCCTAAAACCCCATAGGATAAAGGCCAAGCTCCTTATTATGGTATATAAGACTCTCCATTACCCAACCTATGTCCTCCTCTCCAATTTCATCTCCTACTACTCTCCACCTGAGAGTCTTGAGTCATTATATATCCCTAATACCTGTTATATCACTTGGCATACTAGAGGTGTCAATATGTCAATAAATATTAATTGAACCAAAGTAGATCTACTAGAACTATTTAGGTATCTTATCACTAACACTATTTTTTCCAATATTTTATTATAAAAAATTTCAAATATACAGAAAAGTTGTTAAGACTTTGACAATAAACATACACAAAACTACTACCTAGATTCTACAGTTAATGTTTCATAGTAATTGCTTTATCATATATCTATCCATCAACCCGTCCTTCTATCAACCATCTTATATTTTGATATATTTTGAAGTAAGTTTCAGACATCTGTACACTTCACCCCTTTAAGCCACTTTAGCATGCATATCATTAACTGGAGTTTAATGTTTATTTATAACCCTTCCCCTCCCCTTATAAAATGTACAATTAAATGCACAAATCTTAAGTGTTCCATTATATAAATGTGTATATATATATTATACATAACATATATTATATTATTACAGATTACCTATCTACCTATCTATTTCCATCAACCCCAGAGGAATTTTAGCCAAACAATTTTCTTAAAGTTCATATTCTGCTCAGGCCTAAAAATAGTTTACAGTTAAAGTAAGGAGTGACACTATTTTTAATTACTGCTTATTTTAACCATGACCTAGCCTTAGGCTCATCAGAATATGGACTTTAATTCTAAGAAAAATTCTTTGGGTAAAATCCTCTGCGGAATATATAGAGAAATCCAGATGTAAAGTTCTCTGATGCTTTGAATTAGCTTGCTGTCAAACCTTAATTACTACAGTAAATATTTTTCTCTAATAGCATACATTACTGCCTCTTTACAACTTTTCAAGAAAAAGTTTGTCCTTCATATTTCCCTGTTCACATTCTCTTTTGTCGAAAAACATGAAAAGAGAATTATGTTACCATGTCTTAATTTGAAATAACTACCATCTGAAGAAAAATTAATATTAGTCTTCATGAAAACAAAAAATGCTCTGGCATTTTCCCCCTGCAATAAGAAAATATTAATTCGTCCTCACTTTTACAACTTATAAACCATCTTCACAGTGATCTTATTAACCTCAGGTGCCCTGCAATTTCGTAGACTGTTCTCTGATGGATGTGGTACACTTTAAGAAGATTCTTGCCCACTTTCTCCAGAAGTATTTTGAAAAACATATTTAAACAGATCTTAACTGAGTTACAGTTAAGAGTCAGCCACAATGAAGAAAAAACAAATTAGAAAAAGTCATGAATAGTTAAAATGGTAAATTTTATGTATATTTCACCAAAATTTAAAAACAAAAGGAGAAAAAATGAAACCACTAGGGGTCTAGCTAGCTCCAGGGAAGATTCTGGCAGGGATTTCTGCTAATGACAAAAACTGAGGGAAAGAATGTGAGTTCTCTGTTAAACTTTAGTCAATACATTTTAAAGATGCTACCTTGGGTTGCATGTTGGAATGAGTTTCTAGGTATGGAGCATACCTCTTGTTCCCTACCACTGACTCTGGTCATGGACAAGTAGGTAACAAATCATGA
Source organism: Delphinus delphis (assembly GCF_949987515.2). NCBI lineage: Eukaryota > Metazoa > Chordata > Mammalia > Artiodactyla > Delphinidae > Delphinus > Delphinus delphis. The sequence goes on from NC_082694.2 coordinate 37,263,421, forward strand.
AGTTTTACATCTAATTTGTCTTGCTGTACTACTCACTGGCATACTGTTTGGAATTTTGGAAATGGTAGAAACCCATTCTTTTTAATGTGGAATTATGACAGATACAGCAATTTGCTACTTATATTGCTCTTTCTGTCCTTAGAATCACTCAGGAGGGTTGAGCCTAGCCAGAAGAGAGTAGTACAGATAGAATAGAGTGTATATATGTATACAAACAGAAATATCCCCAATATTTACAAATTGATAATTATCCACATTAATAAAGAGCACCTTACATAACTGGAGTAGAAGTATGTAATTTCTAAAAATGTGATAAAAAATATCAATTTTTGTGTTCACTGATCCTTCTATCACAAAGTGTATTAATCTACTTGATGGATGACAACAGCCTGAAATATTTGTTGAGATGGAATAAGTGATAAACTATTCTCATACTTGTTTCCTCCAAAGAATGATTTCTTTTTTTTTTTTTGCAGTGCGTGGGCCTCTCACTGTTGTGGCCTCTCCCGTTGCACAGCACAGGCTCCGGACGCACAGGCTCAGCAGCCATGGCTCACGGGCCCAGCCACTCCGCGGCATGTGGGATCTTCCCAGACCAGGGCACGAACCCACGTCCCCTGCATCGGCAGACACTCTCAACCACTGTGCCACCAGGGAAGCCCGATTTTTTATATGTTTTAAAATGTATCAACATATCACCTAAAGAGATGAGTTACATAAAACATTAGTTAAAAAAACATAAGTGTGAACACAGCCATAACACAGTGATCAGTTTTCATAGATATAAACCAATTTATCTCATCTACTTTTTGAAAGATTTGAGGAAATTCCCAAAATTATTTCATAAACAATATCTAAAGTAAAATTATACAAAGCAAAAATCAATTAAAAGTTGCAAAGTAAGAGAGGTTGTTGAATATCTGGGCTGTATTACTCAAATTAAAATTGAGTTTAGCTCTGAATTTGGTGAGTCTGAGGCAAAAAAGGGAAAGAGGCATACTTTGGGAGGCAAATGGTGTAATAGAAATATTATGGGATTTATAAACAAAATATCTCAGTTCCAGTTTTATTCCACTGCTTTCTCACTGCCACACAACTTCCTTTTAATTGAGGTAGAGCTGATATACAATATTATATAAGTTTCAGGCGCACAACATAGTGATTCACAATTTTTAAAGATTATACTCTTGGGACTTCCCTGGTGGCTCAGTGGTCAAGAATCTACCTGCCAATGCAGGGGACATGGGTTCGAGCCCTGTCCAGGAAGATCCCACATGCTGTGGAATAACTAAGCCCATGTGCCCCAACTACTGAGCCCGTGCTCTAGAGTCTGCGAGCCACAACTACTGAGCCCGTGTGCCACAACTACTGAAGCCTGTGCACCTAGAGCCCGTGATCTGCAACAAGAGAAGCCACCGCAATGAGAAGCCCATGTACCACAACGAAGAGTAGACCCCGCTCTCCGCAACTAGAGAAAGCCTGTGCGCAGCAACAAAGACCCTACACAGCCAAAAATAAATAAATAAGTAAATTTATTTTCAGAAGATTATACTCTATTTATAGTTACTATAAAATATTGGTTATATTCCCTGTGTTGTACAATATATCCTTGCAGCTTATTTTATACATAATAGTTTGTACCATTATATTGCCCCTCCCTCCATTCCCTTTCCCCACTGGTAACCATTGGTTGTTCTCTATATCCATGAGTCTACTTCTTTTTTGTTTTATTCACTAGTTTGTTGCATTTTTTAGATTCCATACATGAGTGATATCATACAGTATTTGTCTTTCTCTCTGACTTATTTCATTTAGCATAATACCCTCCAAGTCCATCCATGTTGCTGCAAATGGCAAAATTTCATTCTCTGTTATGGCTGAGTAGTATTCCATTGTATATACCACACCTTATTTACCAATTCATCTGCTGATGGACACTTAAGATTGCTTCCATATCTTCACTATTGTAAATAATGCTGCTATGAACATTGGAGTACAGGTATCCTTTTGAATTTGTTTTCGTTTTCTTCAGATATATATACCCAAGAATGCAATTGCTGGATCATATGGTAGTTCTATTTTTAGTTTTTTCAGCAACCTCCATAATGTTTTCCACAGTGTCTGCACCAATTTGAATTTCCACCAACAGTGTACAAGGTCCCCTTTTCTCAACATCCTCACCAACATTTCTTATTTGTGGTCCTTTAATGATAGCCATTCTAAAAGATGAGAGGTAATATCTCATTGTGGCTTTTTCATTTCTGTGATGCTTAGTGATGTTGAGCATCTTTTTGGGTGCCTTTTGGCCATCTGTATGTCTTCTTTGGAAAAATGTCTATTCAGGTCTTCTGCCCATTTTTTACGGGTTATTTATTTGTTTTGATAATGAGTCGTAGGAGCTGTACATATATTTTGGATATTAACCCTTTATCGGTCATATCATTTGCAAATATTTTCTCCCATTCCATAGGCTATCTTCTCTTTTTGTCAATGGTTTCCTTTGCTGTGCAAAAGCTTTTAAGTTTAATTGAGTCCTATTTGTTTATTTTTCCTTTTGTTTCCTTGCCTTAGGAGACAGATCCAAAAAAAATATTGCTATAATTTATGTCAAAGAGTGTTCTGCCTACGTTTTCTTCTAGGAGTTTTATGGATTCTCGTCTTAAATTTAGGTCTTTATTCCATTTTGAGTTTATTTTCGTATATGGTGTGAGAAAAATGTTCTAATTTCATTCTTTTACATGTAGCTTTCCCAGCACCACTTATTGAAGCAACTCTCTTTTCTCCATTGCATATTCTTGCCTCTTTTGTTGTAGATTAATTGACAGTAGTGTGTGGGTTTATTTCTGATATCTTTATTCTGTTCCACTGATCTGTTTCTGTGCCAGTACCATACTTTTTTTTTTCATTTTTTAATTGAAGTATAGTTGAAGTACAATACTATATAAGTTACAGGTGTACAATATAGTGATTCTCAATTTTTAAAGGTTATATGTATTCCAGGATTCCATGATCATCAGCAACCTCACTGAGTGTTACTGGCAGCACATTCAATCTCTTAGTAAATAAATAGCAATGGTGATGAATTTTGATTGCTGTGAGTACATACTGTTTTGATTACTGTACCTTTGTAGTAGAGCCTGAAGTCAGGGAGAGTGATACCTCCAACTCTGTTCTTTCTCAAGATTGTTTTGGATATTTAGGGTCTTTTGTGTTTCCATATAAGTTTTTAAATTATTTGTTCTAGTTCTGTGAAAAATGCCACTGGCAATTTGATAGGGATTGCACTGAACTGCAGACTGCCTTGGGTAGTAAGTGTGGTCATTTTAACAATATTAATTCTTCCAATCCATGAAAAAGGCATACCTTTTTCTTATTAAGGTATAGTTGATGTATAATATGTTTCACGTGTACAACATAGTGATTCACAATTTTTAACAGTTATATTCCATTTATAGTTATTATAAAATATTGGCTATATTTCCTATGTTGTACAATGTATTCTTGTAGCTTATTTATTTTATATATATAGTAGTTTTTAACTCTTAATCCCTTACCCTTATCTTGTCCCACCCCCTGCCCTCTCCCCACTGATAACCACTAGTTTGTTCTCTATGTCTATGAGTCTGGAAAATGGTATATCTTTACATCTGTTTGTGTTTTATTCAATTTCTTTCATCAGTGTCTTACAGTTATCCAAGTACAGGACTTTTACCTCCTTAGGTAAGTTTATTCCTAGGTTTTTTGTTTTTTTTTTTACTATAAATGGGATGTTTCCTTAATTTCTCTTTCTGATATTTTGTTGTTAGTGTATAGAAATGCAACAGATTTTTGTGTATTAATTTTCTATCCTGGAACTTTACGAAATTTATTGATGAGCTCTAGTAATTTTTTGGTAGCATCTTAAGGATTTTCTAGGTATAGTATCATGTCATCTGCAGACAGTGACAATTTTACTTCTTCCTTTCCAATTTGGATTCTTTTTCTTTTGCTTGTCTAATTCTAGGACTTCTAATACTATGTTGAATGAAACTGGCAAGAGTGGGCATCCTTGTCTTGTTCCTAATCTTAGAGAAAATGCTTTCAGCTTTTCACCGTTGAGTAAGATGTCAGCTGTGGGCTTATCATATACAACCTTTATTATGTTGAGGTATATTCCCTCTATACCCACTTCTACCATAAATGGATGTTGAATTTTGTCAAAAGCTTTTTCTGCATCTATTGAGATGATCATATGGTTTTTACTCTTCAGTTTGTTAATGTGATGTATCACATTGATTGATTTGTGGATATTGAACCATCTTTGCATTCCTGGGATAAATCCCACTTGATCATGGTGTATGATCCTTTTAATGTATTGTTGAATTCAGTTTGCTAGTATTTTGTTGAGCATTTTTGCATCTATGTTCATCAGTGATATCGGCCTATAGTTTCCTCTTTTTGTGTAGTACCTTTGTCTGGTTTTGGTATCAGGATGATGCTGGCCTCATAGAATGAGTTCAGAAGCATTCTTTCCTCAGCAATTTTTCAAAATAGTTTAGAATGATAGGTGTTAACTCTTCTCTCCATGTTTGGTAGAATTCACCTGTGAAGACATCTGGTCCTGGATGTTTGTTTATTGGGAGTTTTTTTTTCCTTATTATTATCAATATTACTGATTCAATTTCATTACTGATAACTGTCCATTCATATTTTCTATTTGTTCCTGGTTCAGTCTTGGGAGATTGTACCTTTCTAGGAATTTGTCCATTTCTTCTAGGTTGTCCATTTTATAAGCAAATAGTTGTTCATATTAATCTCTATGATCCTTTGTATTTCTGTGGTGTTGGTTGCAACTTTTCCTTTTTCATTTCTGATTTTATTGATTTGGGCTCTCTCCCTTTTTCTCTCAATGAGCCTAGCTAAAGGTTTATCAATTCTATTTATCTTTTTATAGAACGATCTCTTAGGTTCATTGATTTTTCTATTGTTTTTTAGTCTCTATTTCATGTATTTCTGCTTTGATCTTTATAATTTCTTTTCTTCTACTAACTGGGTTTTGTTTGGTTTTTTTCTAGTTACTTTAGGTGTAAGGCTAGGTTTATTTCACATTTTTCTTATTTTCTGCAGTAAGCTTGCATCACTATAAATTTCCCTCTTACAACTGTTTTTGTTGCATCCCATAGATTTTGGATTGTTGTATTTTCATTTTCATTTGTCTCCAGGTATTTTTTTATTTACTCTTTGATTTCTTCAGTGATCCATTGGTTGTTTAGTAGCATATTGCTAGCCTCCACATGTCTGTGTATTTGTATTTTTTCCTTGTAGTTGATTCCTAGTCTCATAGTGTTGTGGTCAGAAAATTTGCTTAATGTGATTTCAAGTTTCCTAAATTTACCAAGGCTTGTTTTGTGGCCTAGCCTGTGATCCATTCTGGAGCATGTCCCATGTGCATTTGAAAAGAATGTATATTCTGCTGCTTTTGGGTGGAATGTTATATATATATATCAATTAAGTCCATCTGGTCTAAATGTGTCATTTAAGGTCACTGGTTCCTTACTGATTTTCTGTTTGCACAATCTATTGATGTAGATGGGGGGTTAAAGTCCCCTACTAGTATTGTATTACTGTTCATTTCTCCCTTTATGTCTCTTAATATTTGCTTTATGTATTTAGGTGCTCCTATATTGGGTGCATATTTATTTACAATTGTTATATCTTCTTGTGTAACAGTCTTTGTCTTAAAGTCTATTTTGTCTGATATATTTATTTCTACCCTGGCTTTCTTTTGATCGCCATTTGCACAGGATAAACTTCTTCCATCCTCTCACTTTCAGTCTGTGTGTGTCTTTAGATCTAAAGTGAGTCTCTGGTAAGTGGCACATATATAGGTCTTGTTTGTATCCATTCAGCCACTCTGTCTTTTGATTGGGGTATTTAGCCTATTTATAATTAAAGTAATTATCTATATATACATTCTTACTGCCACTTTTTTAATTGGTTTTGGGTTGTTTTTGTCTTTTCTCTTTGTTCCTTTCTTCTTCTTTGTTCTATTTTCTTGTGATTTAATGACTATCTTTAGTGTTACGCTTGGATTCCTTTCTCTTTTTTTGTGTATTTATTATAGATTTTTGGTTTGTGGTTACCAGGAGGTTTATATATAGCAATCTCTTTACATATACATTTATTTAAGTTGCTGATCTCTTAATTTCAGACACATTTTAACAACCCTACATTTGTACTCTCCTCCTCTCACAATTACTTTTCGTGATGCTACATTTTACATCGAATTGTTTTGTGTATCCATTAACTGCTTATTGTGGATATAGATGATTTCACTATTTTTGTTTTTTAACTTTCCTACTACCTTGTACATGGTTGGTTTTCTACTTTTACTGTATGTTTGCCTTTACCGATGAGCTTTTTCCTTTTTGTAATTTTCACGTTTCTTTGGCCTTTTCTTTTTTACTTTAACATATCTTGTAAAGCTGGTTTGGTGGTGCTGAACTCTTTTAGCTTTTGTGTGTCTGTAAAACTTTTGATCTCACCATCAAATATGAATGAGCGCCTTGCCAGATAGAGTATTCTTGGTTGTAAGCTCTTCCTTTTCATCACTTTAAATATATCATGCCACTCCCTTCTGGCCTGAAGAATTTTTGCTGAAAAGTCAGCTGACAGCTTTATGGGAGTTCCTTTGCATGTAACTTGTTGCTTTTCCCTTGCTGCTTTTAATATTCTGTCTTTATCTTTAATTTTTGACATATTAATTACAATGTATCTTGGTGTGTGTTGATCCTGTTTAGGACTCTGTGTTTCCAGGACTTGGATATCTATCTCCTTTCCCAGGTTAGGGAAATTTTCAGCAATTACGTCTTCAAACATGTTCTCGGACTCTTTCACTCTTCTCCTTCTGGGACCCCTATTATTCAAACGTTAGTATGCTTAATGTTGCCCAGAGGTCTCTTAAACTGTCCTCGTTTCTTTTAATTCTTTTTTTTTTTTCTGTTCTGCGTCATTGGTTTCCACTATCCTGTCCTCCAGCTACTGACCTGTTCCTCTGTATCATTTAGTCTACCACTGATTCCTTCTAGTGTATTTTTCATTTCACTATTGTATTCTTTCTGGTTGGTTGTTCTTTATATTTTCCAACTCTAATCAACTTCTCGCTCTGTGTGTCCATTTTTCTCCCAAGTTATTTGATCACCTTTACAATCATTATACTGAACTCCTTCTCAGGGAGACTGCCTATCTCCACTTAGTTCTTCTTTTGGGGTTTTATCTTGTTTTGTTATTTGGAACACATTCCTCTACTGCCCCATTTTGCCTAACTTGCTGTTTTATTTCTATGTATCTGGTAGGTTGGTTACATTTCCTGTCCTTGAAGAAGTGCCTTTTTGTAGGAGATGTCCTATGAATCCCAGCAGTGCATTTCCCTCTCGTCACCAGAGCTATATGCTCTAGGGGTGTCCCCTACATGAGCTGTGTGGCCCCTTCTATTGTAGTAGGCTGACTAATGTGAGTGGTCTGGTAGGCTTGGTTGGTCCCTGGTCCAGTTGGTTGCCAAGCCCTGCCTTGTGTGAAAGCTGCCAACTGCTGGTTGGCAGGGCTCTGTCACAAGGCAGCTGGCTATGCGCCCAGGGTGAGTACTAGCTCACTGGAGGCTGGAGTCTAGGTCCAGAAAATCCTGGGGCTGGTGCCCACCCACTAGTGGATGAAACTAGGTCCTGGAGCTAATGCCAGCCCATGCTGAGCCAAATCCTGGGGTCTGGCTGCAGGGCCCAGGGGTCCCAGAGCTGGTGTCAGACTGCTGGTGGGTGCGGCCTGTTCCTGACAAAGCTGGCTGCAGTGTCCGGGGTGTCTGGAAACTTGTGTTGACCTGCTGGTGGGCGGAGCTGGGGGCTGGTGCTGCCCTGCTGGTGGGCAGGCTGGTTCCACAGGCTGCCTAGCTGTTGTTGCCCTGGAGCTGGTGTTCGCATGCTGATGGATGAGGCTGGTTCCCAGGATCTCTGGCTGCAAGGCCCTGGGGGGTTCCCGGGTTTAGTGCCTACAAGATGGTGTGTGGGACTGAGTCCTGGGCCTTGGTGGGCAGGGCCATGTCCAGGAGCAGCTGTGGGCTCAGGGGGTCTTAAGATAGCCTGTCTGCTGGTGGGTGGGGCTGTGTCCCCGCCCAGTTAATTGCCTGGCCTGAAGCGTCACAGTACTTACTGGTGCCTACATGCTGTTGGGCAGAGGCCAGGCTGGGTCCTGAGGTTAATAAGCTAGAGGGAGAATTCCAAAATGGTGCTTGCCAGCACCAGTGTCCATGTGGTAGAATAAGTTCCCCAAAATGGCTGCCACCAGTTTCTGTGTCCCCAGGATGACCTCTAGTTGCCTCTTGCCTCTCTGGAAGACTCTCTAAGATCACCAGGTTGGTCTAATCCAGGCTCCTTTCAAATAACTGCTTCTGCCCTTGTTGGGGCTTGTCTTCCCGGCACAGGCTCCTCGGGCTAGGGAGCCCAATATGGGGCTCAGAGCTCTCAGTCCTTTAGGAAGAACGTCTGCAATTGTAATTATCCTCCTGTTTGTGGGGTGCCCACCTCAGGGTATGGAACTTGACTATACCGCAACTCCATTCCTCCTGCCCATCTCACGGTAGTTCCTCCTTTATATCTTTAGTTGTAGAAGATCTTTCCTGGTAGGTTCTGGTCTTTTTCATCAACAGTTTTTCTGTAAATAGTTGTAATTTTGGTGTGCCCATGAGAGAAGGTGAGCTCAGGGTCTTTCTCTTCTGCCATCTTGGCTGATCTCCCCCTGCCACACACTTCTTTATACCTATTCCCTAATTTGCAAAATGAAAATAGTTATACTTACTAACATGATGGGATTGATATGTTAAATTAGGTAATGCGAAAGGATTTTATTAACTCCAAAACACTGCTCATTATTATTGCTTTTATTGACTCACTTTTTTAAAGTATGCAAATGGTAAATTCTTCTGGATAGAACCATTTTTCTAGCACTGGATCTCACACTCAAAAACTGTGTTAGAGGGCTTCCCTGGTGGCGCAGTGGTTGAGAGTCCGCCTGCCAATGCAGGGGACACAGGTTTGTGCCCCGGTCCGGGAAGATCCCACATGCTGCAGAGCGGCTGGCCCCGTGAGCCATGGCCGCTGAGCCTGAGCGTCCGGAGCCTGTGCTCCGCAACGGGAGAGGCCACAACAGTGAGAGGCCTGCGTACCGCAAAAAAAAAAGAAAAAAAAAAAACTGTGTTAGACAACTGAAAAACAAACTAAACATGTCTTCATGTAGGGTTTTGAAAAAGACAAAAATCCTATTCACATGATGTTTTTATTATAAATCTTCTATAAATGCTGAGGGAATTACACTGAATAATAATTCAGTGAAGACAATTCTGTGGAAAGGTTAGATGACATGTTCTAAGTACATTCCTTTCTGATTGTTTACTTAACACAGAAGTAGTTGGAAAGTTAGTTAGCTTATCTACAAACTTGTCTCTCATAAGTACCAGAAAAACCTCAAGCTAGCCTTTGGCAAGTGCTAGACTGTAGTCAGTGAGATTTCATTTTCTAGAAAGAACATCAAGCACCACAACTCTGGAATGCTGATTAAGAAGAAATTGCTGTATGATACCAAATATGTGAAAAGGAGAGTTAATATTCAACAGTGAAACTTGAATAACTTGACAACTTTATCAGGAAAGCTTCTCCTGTTGTATAGAGGCGAACTATGGCATCCGTTAAATGACAAGAATAGGCAATCATCGGAGTTAATCATAAAACAGCCTGTGGAACACATGTTGTTAGGCATAAAAAAGTGAGGAAAGTACTAGAGAGGGAAATAACTTAATTCTAATCCCAACTCTGCCACTAAGTGAGTGACTTTGGACAAGACACTTATCCCACATGAGCCTCAGTTTCCTCAACTGTAAAATGAAAGAATTTCAGATTAGAAAACTTCAAGGTTTCTTCTGTCTCTAAAATAGTATACTTCTGGGATTTAATTACTGTTGAGCCAAATCAGAAACTTTATGAGAGACCATCAGTAACACAGGGGAAACCGAACATTAATTAATGAGATGATCATTTAGTATATTAAAAAAGGGTATTTATATTAATTAAATGAGCAACATGTCAAAATCTACTTTGTAGCAAAGCAAACCTTAACTTGTCTGTAGAATCTGCTTACAAAGTCTGGGTACGGGGCTTTCCTGGTGGCGCAGTGGTTGAGCGTCCACCTGCCGATGCAGGGGACACGGGTTCGTGCCCCAGTCCAGGAAAATCCCACATGCCGCGGAGCGGCTGGGCCCGTGAACCATGGCCACTGAGCCTGCGCGTCCGGAGCCTGTGCTCCACAAGGGGAGAGGCCACAACAGTGAGAGGCCCCCCGTAAGGCAAAAAAAAAAAAAAAAAAAAAGTCTGTGTACATTTCAAAAAAAGTTACCTGGTATCACCCAACATTAGGTAACAGCAATAGGGTGTGACTCAGAATATGTACTTAACTGTATGCAGAAATCAAATGAGAGCCTGGGGAAAACCCTTTTGTTGAAGTAAATTATCACAAGAATTAACATGTAGCATTCAGTCAAGGGTAAGCACAATTTCAGCACGTAATAAAATGAAGATCGACCTCTGCTGAAACCACCACTTCCGGTTACCAAACAAAATCACTTCCTCCCAAACTAGGAAAGAAACAAAGCAAAACTACCAATTCTAGAGTGTTTATCCAGAAGCCTAAAATTTCATAAACTTTGGTGCAATAATTCTATTTCTACAGCTCTATACCAAGGAAATAATCCTAAACACAGAAAAAACTTCAAGCCTAAGAATGTCTATCGTAGGGTTATTTATAAAAAGAAGAAATTGGGAACAATATAAATTTAACCAAAAAAAGGAATGGTTAAGTAAAGCTATAGTAATTAATATAATAAAATTTAGCCACTGAAAACAAAGACTCTGTGGGAGCATTGAGAAGTGTTTAAAGTAAGGCCAAAAAACTCAAAAGCCAAATACAGTAAGTCTCCTACACATGAACCTTCAAGTTGCAAACTTTCAAAGATGCGAATGTGCGTTTGCACGTCCAATCACATAAGTTAGTTCACATGTATGGAGTACATTGTCACGTGCGTGTATCCTCTACAAGTGGTTGTGCTTTTGTGTACTTTATTGTACAGTATTATATAGAGTACAGTAGTACAGTATCTTTATCTCAAGCCCAGGATGTCCAGAAGCAAGCCTTAAAAGGAGTGGTGACATAGCTGGTGCTGCTAAGAAGCGCCAGGCAATAACAATGGAATCTACTGTGCAACAGGAGGAGCTTACTAATGAGGACCTGATAGAATTGGAGGCCCAGATAAAGGACAAAGAGAGACAAGAGGAAGAAGAAGTAACTGAACACCCGAAGAGATTCACGACACTGGAAATGGCAAGGGGATTTTCTTTGAGGAGGCACTGTTAGTTTTTGAGGCACAGGATGGAAACATAGAACAGTACACAAAGGTTGCAGCAGCCGTTCAAAATGCAATCCAGTGCTACAGTGTCATCTATGACAAGAAAAAAAGAGCTACTACCCAGACATCACTGGATCGTTTATTCAACAGGGTAGATAGAATTGAATTCAGCAAGGAACCAGAACCTGTGCCATCAACGTCAGGCGTGAGTGAAATTGCATCTTGCCCTCCATCTCCTATTGCTGATGATCCCTCAACTCTACCTCTCCCACCTCCTCTCCCTCCTCCAGTCAATAACTCTTCTTGCCTGTTCACTTGATGCCAGCCCCTGTATGCCAGCTGTTGTACTGTACTACTGTACTTTCCAGGGTACTGTACTGTAAGATTAAAAATGTTTTATTTTTTGTGTTTATTCTTTATGTATTATTTGTGTGAAAAGTATTATAAACCTATTACGGTACAGTACTGTATAGCCAAGTGTGTTAGTTGGGTACCTAGGCTAACTTTATTGGACTTACAAACAAATTGGGCTTAAGAACTCACTCTCAGAATGGAACTCGTTTGTATGCAGGGGACTTACTGTATGTACAGAACTGCACATACAATATGCTTTCAGCTGTGTTTAAAAAAATAAGTAAAACATATATGTGGAAAAAAGTGACGGGAAGCAAATACACATTAAACCATAGTTTTATATGACTGGTGGTACTGTGGGTAAATTTTAGTACATTTCTGTGTTTCAAATTTTATTTAATGAATATAATTTATCTTTAATAATGATTATATAATTGAGTATACAAAATACATTATTGCATTACTCATTAAAATATTCCTCTAAGGTAAATAGGGTACAAGTTACGGTTATTTAGCATGGAATACACAGTCATGGAAACCCTGGAAATGTCTAGAAGTAAGTCTTTTAAAAATAAAATGGATTTTAAAGGAAATCCTTCAAAGGAAAAAAAAAATGTAAGTCCTGGGAGATCACTGAGAAGTTAATTCTATGATTTTTACTTTTTTAAATGTAAGTCCTAACGTAAGACAGGCTTTAAGGCCTAGATAGAAGGCACCAAAGAACATCAAGAATATGGCTGAACCAGATGACACTTCTTGGGTATGCAAAGTCTGGCCTTCCAGCAACGATTATAACCAGATATTAGGAAAATAAAATAATTTACCTAGGATCTCTGTCAGTCAGTGTACAAGACCAAAAGCTAAATCCAGGTTTCCTGACCATTCTAGTGGTACAGGAAATAGATTTTGTATAGCAGCTTATAAACCAAGAGATGGAGCTTAATATTTTTAAAATATCAGTGCTTACGTTTTTTGTTTTTAAATTAAAAGCTACCTAAAATCCCTGAACTTGCCAGCACACACACAAGCCTCAGGCAATATTAAATTACTCATTCTTCATGTTACTTGTTTTTCCAGGTTGGGGGTGTGTGTGTGTGTGTGTGTGTGTGTGTGTGTGTGTGTGTGTGTGTGTGTGTGTGTGTGTGTGTGTGTGTGTGTGTGTGTGTGTGTGTGAGTGTGTGAATCAGGATCCACAGGCACATGCATACATACAAGTTTCCCTTACCTGCCAGCCCCACACCTGTTTTCTTTGAGATATGACTACTTAAAATAGAATAAGGTAATGACTTACTGAAAGGCTTCTCTTAGTAAAAAGAACTTTCAAGATATAGCTTAAGGAATAAAATTTTAAATAATTTTTAATAAGAGAAATGTCTCCAGTTATGACATGTTAGTTTAAATATTAACCATCATGCCTACTCTCTTTACCTTTCCCCTTTACCATTTCAACTCTAATTAGGTTATCTCCAAACTTTCAAATATGTCCCCACTGTATTGTTTTTTCAAATAAAATTACTCACATTTAGTCTTACATTTAAACACTCTCCAACTTCAGAATCCTATCATAAAATCCTTTGTTTTTCTACACTTGATAGGGTTGGTGGGGAGAGGTGAAAGACAGAAAGAATAAGAAATGGGAAATGGATGAGATTCTTGTTAGTATCTCTTTGTAGCTTCATACAGTTTTATAAAGGGCTTATAAACACATGATCTTTTCTATGAACCATTATCTCAAGAGCCACTATTAAATACTCAGTAAAACATCAAAATTAAGAAATATATACTTGGGACTTCCCTGGTGGCACAGTAGTTAAGAATCCACCTGCCAATGCAGGGGAAACAGGTTCAATCCCTGGTCTGGGAAGATCCCACATGCTGTGGAGCAACAACTACTGAGCCCACGTGCCACAACTACTGAAGCCCACGTGCCTAGAGCCCATGCTCCACAACAAGAGAAGTCACCGCAACGAGAAGCCTGTGCACCACATCGAAGAGTAGCCCCCACTCACTGCAACTAGAGAAAGCCCGCGCACAGCAACGAAGACCCAACAGAGCAAAAATAAATTAATTAATTAATTAAAAAAATATATATATGCTACATGGGACCTTTTAGAACAGACAGTATTGTAAAATCAAATAGGTGGGGACTTTCCCAGTGGTCCAGTGGTAGAGAATCCGCCTTCCAATGCAGGGGATGTGGGTTTGATCCCTGGTCAGGGAACTAAGATCCCACATGCCGTGGGGCAACTAAGCCCGTGTGCCACAACTACTGAGCTCGCGCAACTCGACTAGAGCCTGCGGGCCACAAACTAGAGAATCCACGTGCTCTGGACCTCGTGCGCCACAACTACATAGCCCACGCACCCTGGAGCCTGCATGCCTCAATGAAGATCCCATGTGCCACAACTAAGACCCGACACAGCAAAAGTAAATAAAATAAAAATAAATAATAAATCTTAAAAATAAAATCAAATAGGTGGAATCACAAACGAAGACCCACAGTTTGCAACATTTCAGATGCTTCCAAATTTCAACTAACATCTTATCCTTCCTTCTTTAATGTCTTATGCTTCATATGTTATTTCTCTTCACTGATTTTTATAAACACTCTTGCAAAATTTTAAGAGTAAGATAAATACACAGTTCTCTTGTTTACACATATACAATTCATTTTAAACTATTTGTTTTATTTCACTGTTTTTAAATATTTAAATTAAGAATATTAAAGATATAAATATTAAGTCAATTATTTTTTACTCTCTGCTTAAACATGATTTTAATTTGTTTCTATTTGTTTACTTTCAGGAAATCGGAGATGGTGGTTCTCTCAGAATGGTTCACTTCGGTTTGGTATAAATACGAAACTTGTTTTTTTACTTTTAAAAAACCCGCATTTTTCACATCTAAACTTTTTCATGGCCTGATATAGATTAAAATCTCCCTATATGAATTAAAAAGAGGAGAGATAACATGAATTAGTTAAAACATTTAAATTCAGAGTATTTTCAAAGTAAAGTTTTATTAGTTTCAAAAACATGCAGCATAACAGCAAAGTCATCTTAAGTAAAAGTCTTTAAATTTTTGAAGTTCTTTAAATTGTACATTATTAGGTGCTTCAAAAGTAGGATATTTAAACTTGGTTCTCCCAAGTATTTTAAATATCTCCTCTTGTGATACTGTTTATATTATTAATTTGCATGATGAATAAAGTATTTATTAAGTGAAAAGTTCAGCCCAGGCCCATTGTTGGAAGACAATTTTCCATGGGTCTCTTGAATTACTGATAATGAGGCACTGACTGCCCCTTGGTACACAGATACTATCTCCTTCTGGAGCAATATGCTTACAACCTGTTATAAAAGGTTTGAATTCCCTAAGCTCAGAGTTCCTACTCTTTACAGAGCCCAATGAGTGTGCAACTGTCACCTGGCCCTCTTCACATCACCCTGTGGGAATGGGACTTAGGAAACCATTGCCCACCCTGCAAAAAAATGTTGATACTCTAGCAACTATTGGTGTAAGTAATAAACTCTCTTTTGTCTCTGACCCAGAGTCTCATGTCTTCTACCAGCATGAAACTGAAGTTTGATAACTTGTTGTCTTGCAAGTAGGGTAAAAATCTCAGACCCTTCACAGTTCTTGATCCCCATTCATTAGCAGGTAGCACATATTTTACAACTGTAAATGTCTACAATAATCAACATCTTTTTCAAATATTGTATATGAGGTACATTATATATTTAAATCTTATAGTTAAGAGTTAATTAGATTGAACTCTTTTATACTTCGGATTTTTCTCCCTACTTCCTATTCCTCTGTACCACTACCAGAGGGTACAATACAGAAAGGAGGTGAAACCCAAATTAGATTTTTCAATATGCTCTGGAAAAGTTTTAGTAATACATAGTACCTGAACCATACTAAAAAGAGATGAAAAGTTACCGGCGAATTTTCTTTTTAATATTCCTATCTTTCTTTAGCATAATAATCAAAAGTTAACTGATTTTTTAAAGAAAACATTATATTGAGAAAAACATGGCTTTGTCAAGATTGCAACAATTTCTCCAGATTTTTTAGTAAATAGTCATTAACCAGAAATACAAAACACATTTTCTGATCTACCATATCCTTTTGTTTATTTGGCCACTGTCTAGAGACTGGTAGAAAAGTTCAGTACTGTTTCTAGGTCCTTTGTGAGCAAACCATAGTTCATACTAAAAAGTAAAACTTTAAATGAAATATTAAGATAAAATATGGATATAAATAAAATTATTTTGTTCTATACAATGATGATGATGGTAGGTTTGCCAGTTATCTAGGTGAAAATTAAACAAAATTTAGTTCTTAGATAAATTTCCCATTTTTCCCACGTCACATGCCTCTGCAAAAATTAACTCAAATATGTAGAAAACCAAGTTTAGACAGTAATAAGAATATGTTATACATGACATCTTCAAGAGTGTCCATGATTTACAAATGTTGTGCTTTCAAAATGTTGTGAACCTGGGGGTATTTATTAAATATTCCAATAAATTGATATTTCTGCTCTGCTACAGACGGGAAGGATGATGAATGAACTTCCACTGCTCTAAAGTGAGAATAGAGGCACAAACAAGAACAGCTACGTAGCATCTGCACTAGCACTGACAGGTTCACATTTTCTCCTTCAGGAACATATGCATGAGCTTTTTCAACTATTCTGTGACATTCTCAGATCCCCAAAAAGTTCCACAGTAACTCATATTAGTGATGACATTGTGCCTGATTACCAAAATAAACTGTTTGGCATACCTGTTTCTAAATGGTTTGCTTTCACTAAAAAGCCAAATAACCAAAACTGATAATATATTTGCTTCCTACCAACTATCGACATGTTAGTAAAGACAAGGACTATCAAATTTACAAGTGATGTTATATTCTAAAACTTTATTAACTATATTATTTTAAAGTATGTAAAGACATACAGACCAATGGAATAGAATGGACAACCCAGATATAAACCCTCAGAGATATAATCAAGTGATTTTAGTATTGGGAAAATTGTATATCCACATGCCAAAGAATGAAGTTGGACCCTTACCTTGCACCATATATAAAAATTAACTAGAAATAGATCAAAGACCAAAACATAACACCTAATTTATGTAAAACTCTTAGAATAAAACATAGGGAAAAGCCTCAGTACATTAGATTTGGCAATGACTTCTTGGATGTGACACCAAAAGTACAGGCAACAAAGGTAAAAATAAATAAATTGGACTACATCAGAATTTAAAACGTTTTGTTCATCAAAGGACATTATCAACAGAGTGAAAAAGCAACTTATGGAATGAGAGAAAAAATTCGCAAATCATATATCTTATAAGAACTTCTACAGCAACAAAAACACAACCCAGTTGAAAAATGGGCAAAGAACCTGAATAAACATTTCTCCAAAGAAGATATACAAATGGCCAGTAATCACATGAAAAGATACTCAACATCACTAATCATTAGGGAAATGCAAGCCAAAACCACAATGAGATACCACTTCACCACATTAGGATGGCTATTAAGGACGAAAAAGAAAGTAAATGTCAGCAAGGATGTGGAAGAACTGGAACCCTTGTGTACTACAGGTAGGAATGTAAAATGGTGCAGCCACTATGGAAGACAGCATAGCAGTTCCTAAAAAAAATTAAAAACAGTACTATATCGTCCAGCAATTCCTTTTCTGGTATACGTATCTGTACACCCATGTTCATAGCAGCATTATTTATAATAGCCAAAAGGTGAAAGTAGCCCAAGTGTCCCACCAAAGGATGGATAAACAAAATGTGGTATGTATGTATATACAATGGAATACTCAGTCTTAAAAAGGAAGGAAAATTCTGACACACGCTACAGCATAGATGAACCTTGAGGACATTATGCTAAGTGAAAGAAGCCAGTCACAAAAAGACAAATACTGTGTGATTTCAGTTATATGAGGTATCTAGAGTAGTCAAAATCATAGAAACAGAAAGTAGAATAGTGGTTGCCAGGGACTAGGACGCAGCGGAAATCAGGAGGAGCTGTTTAATGGTATAGAGTTTCAGTTTTGCAAGACAAAAAAGTTCTGAAGATTGGCAATACAATAATGTGAATATACTTAATACTACTGAACTGTACACTTAAAAACGGTTAAGATGATACATTTTATGTTATGTGTATTTTACCATGATTTTATAAGTATGTATGTAACACACAGTTTTACTTTACAATATGACCTTGAAGTCTCTGAAAGAAGGACATTAAGATCTGCTACCTCATTAAAATAACTCCAAAAAAGAGCTAATTTTCAGAAGTAACAATATTTCCCATATTTTAATAATCTAGAAACTATAATCCTAGTTAAATAATCACCAATTTTTTTTTTTTTTTCAAATCATGGAGGTTTGTTTGTTTGTTCGTTTCTTTGGAGAATTATACAACAACCAGTCAAGAAGCATAGGATTCATCCTACGTAAAAAAACTTATCCACTGCACTTTTTTGCTGAATTGCAGCCATATTTCTGTCAGTACAAGTGATGACCTATATATGAGGGATTAATCTGACACAAGACAGTGAAGCTTAGCCCTTCAGTATATCATAATCTATTTATTCTGCATGCTAAGAGGAATTCAGATTTTAAAATTATACAGGAAGTGACTCTATAAATGTACAAAGGACAAGAATTAAATCCTAAAATAGGTTTTAAAATCTATATGACATGAATGTAATTATTTATTTTAAAATGTCAAATAATGTCTATGTTATGGGCTTCCCTGGTGGCGCAGTGGTTGAGAGTCCGCCTGCCGATGCAGGGGACATGGGTTTGTGCCCCGGTCTGGAAAGATCCCACATGCCGCGGAGCAGCTGGGCCCATGAGCCATGGCCGCTGAGCCTGCGTGTCCGGAGCCTGTGCTCCGCAATGGGAGAGGCCACAACAGTGAGAGGCCCGCGTACAGCAAAAAAAAAAAAAAAAAAAAAAAAAAAAAAAGTCTATGTTAACATGAATGGACTTAATTATTTTAAAATGTGAAATAAATGTCATATTTAATTTTAAGAGGTAGAATTAAAGTCTTCATTTGATAACACTTAATATAAAATTAATAAGTAAACCTTAAATATAGATTTATTTAAGGGGGTTCTATCTAGAAGTCAACATGATCTCATTCTATGATCACTCACTGAAGTTACCACTATCAAGAGAGGAGAGATGTGCTCACATAATTCACAGGTAGAATGAAAGACATGGTCAGACTAAAAAGAAGAACCCTTTCTTTACTCTGTAATTACTCATATTACATATAAAAAATAAAATTATTAATGATGTATACAAGAGATGCCAGCCAATAGGGACTGCCCTGGTGGCACAGCGGTTAAGAATCTGCCTGCCAATGCAGGGGACATGGGTTCAAGCCCTGGTCGGGGAAGATCCCACATGCCATGGAGCAACTAAGCCCGTGCACCCCAACTACTGAGCCTGCACTCTAGAGGCCACGAGCCACAACTACTGAGCCCTTGTGCTACAACTACTGAAGCCTGTGTGCCTGGAGTCCATGCTCTGCAACGAGAAGCCACCGCAATGAGAAGCCTGTGCACCTCAATGAAGAGCAGCCCCCGCTCACTGCAACTAGAGAAAGCCCGCCCGTGCACAGCAATGAAGACCCAACGTAGCAAAAATAAATATTTTTTTAAATGGTTAAAAAAAAAAAGAGAGAGAGAGATGCCAATAATTTCTTCTTTGAAAACCTGCCCTGCTCGTAACCCAGGAAGGCAAACGTCCTTTGTGCCATTTGACCCTGTCCCCTCAGTCCCAACTGTACCTCCAGAACACAACTGATTGAAGCAATTTATTACTCTTTCCTGGGGATCTGGAATTAGAACATGTACATTTAATTGTGGGAAGAACAACCAGAAGTCATGTAGACTAAGACCTAGGTCTTAGGCTATCATTTTGAGATGGTCATGATATGGCCATGTGCAAGTGAATGCATGAGCAGGAAAGTCAATTTATAACAAATGAGAAGAGAAAAGCAGACATGCAGAGAAATGTCAACAAGACAGCTGGTTCCAGAGAACTGTTTCCTGGAGGCTGCCAGTTGAATGAAATGAAATGCCCTTTTAAGGTATCAACTCTCCCTACCTTTTTACTTGAATCTTTTTGTTGTTACAACCAAACATTCCTTGATTGTAACAATGATTCAGAAACATTCATACACAAAGTTTTACAAACTAATTAAGGACTTGAAAACATGACACAATGAAGAAAGAAGCATACTCTTTCAAATTTCTTTTAAAATATCTGAGAACTGATGCTTTTTCAAATGTGAGAAGCATGATAGAAATGGCACTATTAAGTAGGTACTGTCCTCTATCCCATAACAATCTGTAGTAAGGCACTCAAGCTGTGAAGCTTCCTCAGCTCAGAAGACACTTTTTATTCTTCTCTTACAGGATGTTAACGTCAGGATTTAATTTCAGGGAATACCCTGGCAGTCCAGTGGTTAGGACTCCACCCTTTCACTGACAAGCGCTCAGGTTCAATCCCTGGTTAGGGAACTAAGACACGTGGCATGGCCAAAATTAAAAAAAAAATTTAAATAAAAAAACAATAAACAGATCTAGGCTAAGGAGTGTCGCCTGGAGGGCACTACTAGAGTTGGAGGATCCTGTCAGAGGTCAAGAGGTTGGAATCCTAGACAAGTCCTGAGGGAATTGCATGGACCAAGGTGGGATAACCTAAAATGAAATTGATAATTGGTTTTTTTTAAAGATTTAATTAAAATATATATATTTATTTACTTATTTGGTTGTGCCAGGCCTTAGTTGCGGCACGCAGGATCTTTAGCTGCAGCATGCGAGATCTAGTTCCCTGACCAAGGATCAAATCTGGGCCCCCTGTATTGGGAGTGTGGAGTCTTAACCACTGGGCCACCAGGGAAGTTCCAAAAAAGATTTAATTTGAGTATCTACTTATCTCAATTTTTTTTTTTTTTTTTTTTTTTTTGCGGTACACGGGCCTCTCAGTGTCATGGCCTCTCCCATTGCGGAGCACAGGCTCCGGACGCGCAGGCTCAGCGGCCACGGCTCACGGGCCTAGCCGCTCCACAGCATGTAGGATCTTCCCGGACCGGGGCACAAACTCATGTCCCCTGCATCGGCAGGCGGACTCTCAACCACTGCGCCACCAGGGAAGCCCTCTCCTCAATTTTTGTTCAATTTTTTTTTAAATCTCCTTAATCTTAGATTATTTTACTTTTTATCATTTGAGGATGCTTTATTATTTTACTTAATCTTTTACTTTCTGGTTTTAATTGGTTAACTCTATATTGATTATTCTTATCTTACACTATTGTTTTAATTTTTTTGTATCTTTTCACATTTTTATTAAAGTATTGTTGATTTACAATATTATATTAGGTTCAGATGTACAACATAGTGACTCAGTATTTTTACAGATTATATTCTATTTAAAGTTATTATAAAATATTGGCTATGTCCCCTGTGGGGTACCATATATCCTTGAATCTTATACATAGAAGTCTGTACTTCTTAATCCCTTACTCGTGTCTTGTCCCTCCCCCATCCCTCTCCCCACTGGTAAACAGTAGTTTGTTCTCTACCTGTGAGTCTGTTGCTGTTTTGTTATATTCACTAGTTTGTTATATTTTTTAGATTCTACATATAAGTGATATACAGTATTTGTCTTTGTCTGATTTATTTCACTAAGCATAATACTTTCCAGGTCCATCCATACTGTTTTAAGTGGAAATTTGTCATTCTTTTCTATGGCTGAGTAATATTCCTTTGTTCATACATACCACTTCTTTATCCATTCATCTACTGAATGTACACCTGGATTGCTTCCGTATCTTGACTATTGTAAATGATGCTGCTATGAACACTGCGGTGCATGTATCTTTTCGAATTAGTGTTTGTGTTTTCTTTGGGTATATACCCAGTAGTGAAACTGCTGGATCATATTATAGATCTATTTTTAGATATTTTTCCCCAGGTCTTTTTTTTTTAATTAATTAATTTATTTAAAGCAGCTCAGTATTGTTAATTTTTTAAAAAATATTATCGAAGTACAGTTGATTTACAATGTCATGTTAGCTTCAGGTGTACAGCACAGTGGTTCAGTTGTATATATATACATATATGTGTGTATATATATATGTATGTATAAATATATACATATATATCTTTTTCAGGTTCTTTTGCCTTACAGGTTATTACAAAATATTGAGTATAGTTCCCTGTGCTATACAGTAGGTCCTTGTTGGTTATTTAATTTATATATAGTAGTGTATATATGTTAATCCCAACCTCCTAATTTATCCCTCCCCATCCCCTTTCCCCTTCAGTAACCATAAGTTTGTTTTCTATGTCTGTGGGTCTGTTTCTGTTTTGTATGTAAGTTCCTTTGTATCATTTTTTTTAGATTCCACATATAAGTGATATTACATGATATTTATCTTTTTCTGTCTGGCTTACCTCACCTCAGTTTGATAATCTCTAAGTCCATCCATGTTGCTGCAAATGGCATTATTTCATTCTTTTTTATGGCCAAGCAGTATTCCATTGTATATATATACCACAACTTCTTTATCCATTCATCTGTCGATGGACATTTAGGTTGTTTCAATGTCTTGGCTATCGTAAATAGTGCTGCAATGAACAACACTGAGGAGCATGTATCTTTTCAAATTATAGTTTTCTCTGGATATATGCCCAGGAGTGGGACTGCAGGATCATATGGTAGCTCTATTTTTAGTGTTTTAAGAGAACTCCATACTGTTCTCTATAATGGTTGTACCAATTTACATTCCCACCAACAATGTAGGTGGGTTCCTTTTTCCTCCATACCCTCTCTAGCATTTATTATTTGTAAACTTTTTGATGATGGCCATTCTTCTTTTTTTAATAAATTTATTTATTTTATTTATTTATTTTTGGCTACGATGGGTCTTCGTTGCTGCACGCAGGCTTTCTCTAGTTGCGGGCTTTCTCTTCCTTGTGGTGTGTGGGCTTCTCATTGCAGTGGCTTCTCTTGTTGCAGCACGGGCTCTAGGTGCGCGGGCTTCAGCAGTAGTGGCACACGGGCTGAGCAGTTGTGGCTCACGGGCTCTAGAGCACAGGCTCAGTAGTTGTGGCACACGGGCTTAGTTACTCTGCGGCGTGTAGGATCTTCCCAGACCAGGTCTCGAACCCATGTCCCCTGCATTGGCAGGCAGACTCCTAACCACTGTGCCACCAGGGAAGCCTGATGATAGCCATTCTAACCCATGTGAGGCGATATCCCATTGTAGTTTTTGTTGTTGTTGTTTTCTGTGGTACGCAGTACGCACTGCGCCACCAGGGAAGCCTTCATTGTAGTTTTGATTTGCATTTCTCTAATAATTAGTGATGCTGAGCATCTTTTCATGGCCGTCTGTACATCTTCTTTGGAGAAATGTCTATTTAGATCTTCTGCCCATTTTTTGATTCGGTTGTTTTTGTTTCTGTTTTGTTTCTGATGTTGAGTTGTATGAGCTGTTTGTATATTTTGGAGATTAATCCCTTGTCAGTTGCATCATTTGCAAATATTTTCTCCCATTCTATAGGCTGTCTTTTCATTTTGTTGATAGTGTCCTTTGCCATGCAAAAGCTTTTAAGTTTAATTAGGTCCCCTTTGTTTATATTTGTTTTTATTTCCAGTACTGTAGGAGATGAATCCAAAAAGATATTGCTGCAATTTATGTCAAAGAGTGTTCTGGGACTTCCCTGGTGGCTCAGTGGTTGAGAGTCCGCCTGCTGATGCAGGGGACACGGGTTCGTGCCCCTGTCTGGGAAGATCCCACATGCCGCAGAGCGGCTGGGCCCGTGAGCCATGGCTGCTGAGCCTGCGCGTCCGGAGCCTGTGGTCCGCAATGGGAGAGGCCACAACAGTGAGAGGCCCGCATACCGCAAAAAAAAAAAAAAAAAAGTGTTCTGCCTATGTTTTCCTCTAGGAGTATTATAGTATCTGGTCTTGCATTGACGTCTTTAACCCATTTTGAGTTTTTTGTGTGTGTGGTGTTAAGAGTTTCATTCTTTTACATGTAGCTGTCAAGTTTTTCCAGCACCACTTATTGAAGAGACTGTCTTTTCTCCATTGTATATCCTTGCCTCCTTTGTTGTAGATTAATGACCATAAGTGCATGGGTTTACTTCTGGGCTTTCTATCCTGTTCCATTGATCTATATGCCTGTTTTTGTGCCAGTACCAAACAGTTTTGATTACTGCAGCTTTATAGTATAGTCTGAAGTCAGAAAGCCCATTCCTCCAGGTCAATTTTACTTTCTCAAGATTGCTTTGGCTATTTGGGGTCCTTTGTGTTTCCATACAAATTAAAAATTTTTTTGTTCTAGTTCTGTGGGAAAATGCCATTGGTAATTTGATAGGGATTGCATTAAATCTGTAAATTGCCTTGGACAGTATAGTCATTTTAACAATATTGACTCTTCCAATCCAAGAACACTATATCTTTCCAACTGTTTGTGTTGTCTTCAGTTTCTTTCATCAGTGTCTTACAGTTTTCCAAGTACAGGTCTTTTGCTTCCTTAGGTAGGTTTATTCCTAGGTATTTTATTCTTTTTGAAGTGATGGTAAATGGGATTGTCTCCTTAATTTCTTTCTGATCTTTCATTGTTAGTGTATAGAAATGCAACAGGTTTCTGTGTACTAATTTTGTATCCTGCAACTTTACCAAATTCATTGATGAGCTCTAGTAGTTCTCTGGTAACATATTTAGGATTTTTTATGCATAGTATCATGTCATCTGCAAACAGTGACAGTTTTACTTCTTGTTTTCAAATTTGGGTTCCTTCTATTTCTTTTTCTTCTCTGATTGTTGTGCCTAGGACTTCCAAAACTATGTTGAATAAAAGTGGTGAGAGTGGACATCCTTGTCTTGTTCCTGATTTTAGAGGAAATGCTTTCAGCTTTTAACCACTGAGTATGATGTTAGTTGTGGGTTTGTCATATACAGCCTTTATTATGTTGACGCAGGTTCCCTCTATGCCCATTTTCTGGAGAGTTTTTATCTTAAATGATGTTGAATTTTATCAAAATCATTTTCTGCATCTACTGAGATGATCGTATGGTTTTTATTCTTCAATTTGTTAATGTGGTGTATCATGCTGACTGATTTGTGGATACTGAAAAATCCCTGCATCCCTGGTATAAATCCCACTTGATCATAGTATATGCTCCTTTTAATGTATTGTTGGATTCAGTTTGCTAGTATTTTGTTAAGGATTTTTGCGTCTACGTTCATCAGTGATATCAGCCTGTAATCTTCTCTTCTTGTGGTATCTTTGTCTGGTTGTGGTATCACAACACTATGAGACTAAAAATCAACTATAAGGAAAAATAAATGCAAAAAACACAAACATGTGGATGCTAAACAATATGCTACTAAACAACAAATGAATCACTGAAGAAATCAAAAAAGAAAAAAAATACCTAGAGACAAATGAAAATGAAAACACCATGATGCAAAACCTATGGGATGCAGCAAAAGCAGTTCTAAGAGGGAACTTTATAGCAATACAAGCTTACCTCAGGAAACAAGAAAAATCTCAAATAAACAACCTAACCTTACACCTAAAGCAACTAGAGAAAGAAGAATAAATAAAACCCAAAGTTAGTAGAAGGAAAGAAATCATAAAGGTCAGAGCAGAAATAAAAGAAATAGAAACTAAGAAAACAATAGAAAAGATCAAGGAAACTAAAAGCTGGTTCTTTGGAAAGATAAACAAAATTGATAAACCTTTAGCCAGACCTATCAAGGAAAAAAGGGAGAAGGCCCAAATCAACAAAATTAGAAATTATAAAGGAGAAGTTACAACTGACACCACAGAAATACAAAGGACCATAAGAGACTACTACAAGCAACTATATTCTTAATATTATTATTATTGAATCTGACAACTGCTGTTTAATTATTATATTTAGGCCATTTATATTTAATATAAATATTAATATGTTTGGATTTAAAACTACCATTTTATTGTTTTCTGTTTGTCCCTCTGTTTTCATTCCTGTTTTCCCCTTTCTTGACTTCTTCTAAATTATTTAAATAATTTTTAGTATTTCACTTTAATTTATTATATTTAGTCACTATATATTTGTTTATTATATCTCTGTATATTTATTTTTTATACCTATAGGATTTTTTTAGTGGTTTCTCTAGGGATTAAAATAAACTGACTTAACTTTTCAATCTTCTTAGAATCAGTGTTTTAACAATTCAAGTGGAAAGGAGAAACATTACCACCATATAGATCCCTTTACCCTCCCCCTTTATGTTTTAGTTATCTCATATATTACATCAACTTGTATTGAAAATCCCATTTGATAGTCTTTTTTATTTCAACTGTCCAATATATACTACAGAACTCATAAAAATAAGACTTGTGTGTTACAGTACTCAACAATTTACCATTCCAGTTGTTCACACAAATGAGCAGATAGGTAAATGATACATTTCAGCGGCACCAATCTCAATTTTGCCCTCAACTCTACCTAATAACCCTTCTTGACTTCCCTGGTCAATTCTCTCCCACTCCTCACCACTTTCCTGAAACCTCCCATCTTGCTATTTCTACCCTTAATCTGAGCAAATGACCTTGCCTCCTAATTCACCAATAAGGAACATCAGCCAAGAACTCCTCAAATTCTTGGTATCACTCTTATACTGACCTGTACTCATATCTATCTATATCCCGGAGCTGGATTAAAGGACTGACTGACCAAATAGCTGCCTGAATGCCAGTCTACAAGAAGCACTATAAAATCACTGGAAGAAACTGATAATAAGAGACCATTTAGAGCAACTGCTTTATAACCAGGCAAATGTGCACTGGTCTCTAAACTACCAAAGTGGACAGCATTTGAGAGAAAAATTTTAAATACTTCTTGCCAGCACCAACCTATCTCCATCAAATATTTTTGCAAATTGTATCTATTTATTAGATTGTACAGTGCTACTAAAGGTTACACTACCAACCCTGATCCAGGTGGCTAACAGGCACTTGAAACTGACAGAATCTCCAGAAAAATTGAAAGTAAACCATGCATTGCATGGTGCTATTTGCCAGGAACAACTAATTTATTTTTTAACCTAAATCTGAAACCTTTAATATACCTAATTTGAAACCTTTAATATACCTAAATTTGAAACCTTTAATACACCTTTCTGTCTGGCTCAGAAAATAGCATAAGAAAACTGATTAAAGAACCAAAATATAGAAAAGTAAGAAGCAGGCTGCCAACATGAAAACCAGGAAAATAACTTTAAAATATATTTTGAACAAGACTTTCCCACTTTAATCATTTATTCAACAATATTATTGAGCACCAATTATGTGCCAGGTACTGATCTGGGAAACAAGACAAACAAGGTCCCTGCTCTTGGGGATTTAAATTCTAGCAGAAGCAGATAATAAACAAATAAATGAAGATTAGTATTAATATATAGTAGTAAATAATGTTTTTTAAAAGATAACATATAGTAATAAATGCTATTTTTTTAAAAAGAAAGATATGATAGAGAAGCTGGGCTGGAGAGGCTGCTAATGTAGACTGAAAGTAAGGGAAGGCCACAATGAGGTACAAAAGACCCAAAGGATAAAAAGAAACCAACCAGGGCTTCCCTGGTGGCGCGGTGGTTGAGAGTCCGCCTGCCCATGCAGGGGACACAGGTTCGTGCCCCGGTCCGGGAAGATCCCACATGCCGCGGAGCGCGTCCGGAGCCTGTGCTTCGCAACGGGAGAGGCCACAACAGTGAGAGGCCCGCGTACAGCAAAAAAAAAAAAAAAAAAAAAAGAAACCAACCATGCAAACATAGGGCATAGGGGAGAACAGAGCATTCTAAGCAGAGGGAATAGCAAGCTCCAAAACAGAAATAAGCTTGGTCTTTGGAGAAAAAAATATTTTTCTGTGGCTGGAATATAATGAGCAAGGAAATAAATTATAGGAGATGATGGCAAAAAGGTAGGGAGAAGTTAGATCAAGTAGGGCTTTATGAGCCAATCTTTAATGAGTGTGAATAAATAAGGCTATCTAGTTGTGACAGGAAAACAACAAACTTTTAAAAAAATATTAAGCTATGTACTGTGCAAGTGGTAAATATTTTCTTATGAACATAATTGTGTGTGTGTGTATATATATATATATATATTTTTTTTTTTTTACGAGAAAGTCAGTATCTTCCTACCCCTCGATAAAATAAATATTGAACAAATATTTGAAGGGACGTCTGTTTAGATTTTTGCTTTCTCCTTTCCTACAGTCATTACGGAATAGGAATCTCTTCTCCTGAGTTCTGGAGCTCATCTCTACCCACCAGAGTCTCTGATAGCTCATGTGCACACTGTAAGAGAAAAGTGTCTCCTCTAGGTACACAATCCCTGCACCAGGGAATAAATTTACCAGGCAAAGCACAATATTTCACCCTCCTCACCTCTTGGCCCAGAATCCTTATGCATAAGCTCCTCAGACATCAGACTCCATCCGTTAACCCCTCTCTTCTGTAATTTCAACTGCTCCCTCAAGCAAAGGACACATGTCAGAAACCGTTTAAAGTTCTGCCTTTCCTCTCAAGAAATGCTGAGCATCACTGTGTATTTGCCGTTATGTACTGCCAAAGTCTAACAGAGCGCTAAGGCTTTGAATATTTTATTAAATTAAAATACATAATCAAAGTTATAATAGTTCAAAAGTTCTCATCCACTTATTAGAAACCACTTATCTTCATTTGGATAGTTTTAAAACCATGTATATACCTAATTATTTGTAATCCACACCCAACTTCCTATGGGTGTGAGATATATCACAGTTTGAGAATGAATTTTTGGATCATCTATAGTTCCAACTACCATATATCTGAATCCTGGCATTACAGCTTATTATCCTGCCAAAAATAATGATGCAGAAACTGGCAGAGATGCTGATTTGTCTGTCAAGAAAATCTTTTTAAAATAATATAACATTTTAAAATTTCCTAGTCAGCACTTAAAACTTTAAAATGTTTCTAGGCAGAATATGTTCCTTACCATGAACTATAATTTAGTAACAGCAAGTGGTTAAATTTTTTTATTATGCCTTCACAACTGGCAAGCTATAAAAATTATTACAACTACATTTAATAGTCTAATATTAAAATTTCACATATGAGATGTACTCTCTTATTTAGGAAATTCTGACTAATTTTAAAATAATTTGGCTTAATAATGAACAAATTTTGATACTTACACTAATTGTTTGCTTTCCCTTCTGCTCCCAATCTAAAAAAAAAAAAAAAAAAAAAAAAACCCACGTATTGTAGGGGCCTATAATAATTTTCAGTAAATAAAACTTTGACTTTAGTCATGCTCTGAGACTGTATGAAGTAACCCCATAGCACAGAGAGAATTTGTGCTTCAAAAAATAAGCTTTCAGATAAAAATTACAGCTCATTTGCTTTGAACAAAGTGTTTTATCCAGCTCTTCTTCAGCCATTTGTACAACAAAATTGGCCCTTCTGTTGCATCACTGACTTGGTCATCTCATATTCCACAGATAAGTAGGAAATCCTCAATTACAAAATACTTCTTTCTCTTAACAGTAATAGTAAAGACACTCCAATTTTGGAAAAAACTAAACATTACCCATAATCCCACTACCTTAAAAACAAACAGTTTTTCCTTTTTAAGTATCCAATCACTTTATATAAAAGGCCATTTATATGAAAAGCAGGTACCTTAAGAGGAAGACTTTTTTTAAAAAATACAATCGAGTTATATAACCAAAAGGGAAAAAGTCACATTCAAACCAAAAATAAGTCGGAAAATCAGTTCAGCATATCTTAGATGAAAAGATACAAATACAGTAAGACTCCATAATATGAGTGATGGCCTTAGCAGTGATTTAATTATATTTTGAAACAAATTATGAGCTGCGATATTAAGAGTTTTAACAATATTCAACTGTACCAAAAAACTTTTCAGATAATTTACAAATGAAAATTCTCTCTCTCCATTTTGCTTCAAAATAATCTTGGGAAAAGGGCAGTGAGCGAGGAGGAATATCTCCATAATATGGCTGTCCATGTGTTAACTGTTAAAGCTGTATGATAAGTACATAAGGGTTCGCTGTATTTCTCCATTTTAGTTCATACCCAAAATTTTCCAAAAGGTAAAGGAAAGAAAAAATTTACTAAAAAAAACTAAGAACAAGCTGAAACCAAAAAAATCAAATCTTGTCTTACATATATGTTAATTCAGGAATCACCACAGTGAAGTCACTCAATCAAAAATGGACTGACTGTACTGTCACTCAGATAAACCTGGATCTAGCCACTATTTACCAGGGCCACTGTCTGACGGCAATACACTAAGGGATTCTTCAAACCGCTTGCTGCAGATGTCAGAAAACCTCTGAAGAAATAAGAAGAGCCCATTCATTCAATCATTCACTCAAGAAGTATTTACTAAGTACTTATTTTATACAAGGCCCTGTTCTAGGCACTGGGGTTGCATCAGTAAATAAAACAGATAAAAAGACCTATGGAGGTTACATTCTAATTGGGAGAGAATGGGCAGATAATACATGGTACAAGTAAATTATATAGTAGGTTGGATGATAAGCGCTATGGAAAAAATAGAGCAAGATAAGAGAGTATCGAGGTAGGGGAGGTGGCAATTTTAAGCAGGGTGATCAAGGTGGGCCTTAATGAGATGACATTTGAGCAAAGACTTGCAGGAGGAAAGAAAGTGAGGTCTGTGAATATCTACACAATGTTTTATAATACAGAACAGCCAATGCAATGAGCCTGAGGCAAATGTATGTCTGATGTATTTAAAAAAACAGCATGAATGCCACAGTGGCCACAGCATAATGATCAAAACAAACAACAACAACAAAAAATAGTAGAAGGGGAAGTTAGAGAGACAACAGGAGATCAGTGTAGGGTAGGGATCAAGTAGAGCTTTGTAGACGATTATAAAAACTGGCTTTACAAGGAGTGAAACACAATGCCAAAATGAAGGATTTTCAACGAAGAATTTACACAATTAGTCTTTTTCTGATTCACTTTGACTCTGGGGTTCTAGTCCAGCTGTGACCCAAATGGTTGCTTTCTTGTTATCACCTCTGATCTGACAGTCAACTTCCTATCAAATGGTGACTGTTGTAGAGGGTCTCCAACCCATGTTTATTATTCCTAGAAAAGCTCTTTGTCCCTTAGTCATTGATAATCCCCTACTTAGGAATGGGACACAGGGTCAGCTCCAAAAGATGACCTACTCAGTTATAAAAATTTGTTTCTTCTAACAGGTAGAAATTACATTAACATTATTTTTTAGATTATGCAAAATGGCAAAATAACTGGTTCGGTATCAGATTAACCATGATTAAAATCTAAGTTCAAGTACTTAATACCTGAATGATCTTGGACAAGTTATTTAATTTCTCTTGGTCTCAATTCTTATAATTTGTAAAAGGAAAATAAAACATCTAAACTTATGTGAGGATTAAGTAAATTAAAAGAATCTATCCCAGTGCCTAGATCATAATAGGCATTTAATAAATGTTACATCCATTATCTTGCAGCCCTAACAATACTTCCCATGTTGCTCTACATCCTTGAGAACTCAATCCTAGCTCAAGAGTCTATGGACACCCAAGAGGAAAAAAAAAGTCACACTAGCTTAAGTGAGAATGATTTATTGTCCATACTTTAATAGTTGAGGCTGCTGTGTAGCAGCATTTTGTTAAGATATCTATGCTTCAGGCTTCTCAGCCTTTTGCCAAGAACCATTTCTGGGAATAGAGCTGCTGTTCCCACAGAAAAGTGTTGTCTTCCCCGCTGTTCTGTGGGCCCCCCAGTGTGATACTGTGTCTGTATATTCTATACATAGCTACTTGTCCTCTCCCTTTGTAAACTACATTTGACATGTATTAAACCAATATGCAGGGGGAAAAGATATCTACTTTAGCATCACATTTAAAGGGACTACACATACATTTTTTAAAATTTGATGCTTGCATTTTGAAGAGGAAGCTCTGAGATTATGTTTCCCAAGATAGGGGGCTTTCTAGACATGGTATGAACATGGCTGACACAAACATATGTAACTTTCATTAAAATTCTTAAAAAATAAACAAAGACCCCAAACCTCAAGTTTATCACCTTATTGGAATTTTCCTATAGGAGCAAGAAAAAAAAAAACCCTAAAAATTTTCCCTTATTTAGAAGTGAATACTTATACTTACGTATCAATACTGAAAGAAATACCCTAAAATCATTTGACTTTGTTTTAGCATCTTCCTGTTGATCATCTTGTTTCCCTTTGGATTCCTCTGCTTTTATGCCTTAAGAAAGCAAAGATGCCCCCAACTCTTTTATGGTGAGAGAAGCAATGAGCCATTTAATGAAATGTGCTTGCTTTTTCTTTCCTGGTTGGAGCATCTCCCTTCAAAACAGGTGGTACTCCCTGACAACTGCGTTTAGGATAACTCAAACCTTGTGCTCCCCTTTGCAGGACCTGGAGTAGCAAAACAGGGTCTTGTGTCATTAATATTTTTTAGAGTTTCCTACTTTGCTATCCTAAAAGAGACAAGCTATGACTGTCCTGAACCCATCAGGAAGGAGCCTGAGACCAGCAGCCTGAAGTTCTCACACACTGGTTTACCTGCATGTGATCTTGGTAAACTTCCAAGGATTTTTTCATCATGTTATTGGTGTTGTGATCATTTGTCACTAACGGTCAGAGTTTCACAGTAGCACGGAGTTTCCTATACTTAGAAAAGACAGTTTTTGCTACACTTATATCATTAGGAAATATGATTTCTAGTTTGGACACTGATGCCTTAAAAGTAAAAGCACTTTTGGAAGTATCTATTATCTTATCTGCAGTTGCTCTTAATTGAAAAACATTCCAAATAATTCAGTGAGGGGAATAACAACACTACTTTTTTCAAATTCCCCAGGTGATGCTTCTTCTGGATGCAGGGCATGGAGCTGACACAGTCAGTTTCCTTTTCATTTCTTCCAGCAAATTTGTCTATGACCATGGTAACCAACCACTTCCTTTGGTGTCAAAGTTCTCCATAAAGTCAGCCACCTTATTCCTCAGAGATTAGCATCTCCCTGTAACAAGCTAAGTAAGGTCTTATCAACAGTATATGGAAAAATAGTTTTTATGTTTTTTCAGCATGTTCAGTTCAGTTACAAAAGATACCAGTTAATTGGATCATGTGAAGTATTTGCTAATTATTTATCCTTTCTCAACTCTCTGGAAGTACTGATGTGCTGTTAACATAACAGTCTACGGGCTGGTGTACATTCTGGCCCAAGAGCTGGAGGTATTTGAGATGGAGAGGTAGAGTGGACCCAACTGTGCAGTCTACTTTTTGATCCAATCATGCTTCTTCTATTAATGATGAAAGTTGAGGTGTTCCAGATATTGGGATAAAGACTGGAGTCTATTTCTTCTATCATATTCATTTCTTTTCTCTACTACTTTGGTATCATCACCACAGATTTCTTGCCAGCTCGGCAGTCTGAAACAGTAATTCTGCATACTATGCGTGATAATAATGGATGTGATTTACAAAACTACAGTATTTGTTAATCAAAAAAACAGAATCACCTCCTCTCTTCAAGTGGAGCTCCTTTGCAGCCATCTGAAATAAATTTCTGGACTCTACTCTGGCAAGAAGTAGCAATTTCTACAGATTCTATTTATTTGTGTTCTCTCCTTGACATAAGTCGCAGCAACACCTTTTTTGACCCACCTCCTAGAGTAATGAAAATAAAAACAAAAATAAACAAATGGGACCTAATTAAACGTAAAAGCTTTTGCACAGCAAAGGAAACCATAAATAAGAGGAAAAGGCAACCCTCAGAATGTGAGAAAATATTTGCAAATGAAGCAACTGACAAGAGATTAATCTCCAAAATATACAAACAGCTTATGCAGCTCAATATCAAAAAAAAACAAACAACCCAATCAAAAAATGAGTGGAAGACCTAAATAGACATTTCTCCAAAGAAGACATGCAGATGGCCAACAAACACATGAAAAGATGCTCAGTATCACTAATTATTAGACAAATGCAAATCAAAACTATGAGTTATAACCTCAAACCTGTCAGAATGGCCATCATCAAAAAATCTACAGACAATAAATGCTGGAGAGGGTGTGGAGAAATGGGAACCCTCTTACACTATTGGTGGGAATGTAAATTGATACAGTCACTATGGAAAATAGTATGGAGGTTCCTTAAAAAACTAAAAATAGAAATACCATATGACCCAACAATCCCACTGATGGGCACATACCCAGAGAAAACCATAATTAGAAAAGACACATGAACACAATGAACACACGCCAGTGTTCATTGCAGCACTATTTACAAGAGCCAGGACATGGAAACAACCTAAATGTCCATCAACAGAGGAATGGATAAAGAAGATGTGGTGCATATATACAATGGAACATTACTCAGCCATAAAAAGGAATGAAATTGTGCAATTTGCAGAGATGTGGATGGACCCAGACACTGTCATACAGAGTGAAGTCAGAAAGAGAAAAAATATCATATAATATCACTTATATGTGGAATCTAGAAAACTGATACATATGAACTTATCTGCAAAGCAGAAATAGAGACACAGACATAGAGAATATGGATACCAGCGGGGAAGGAAAGGTGGGATGGATTGGGAGATTGGGATTGACTATATATACACTACTATTTATAAAACAGATAACTAATGAGAGCCTACTGTATAGCACAGGAAACTCTACTCAATGCTCTGTGGTGATCTAAATGGGAAGGAAATCCAAAAAAGAGGGGATACATGTATATGTATAGCTGATTCACTTTGCTGTACAGCAGAAACTAACACAACATTGTAAAGCAACTATACTCCAATAAAAATTAATAAAAAATATTTATTTGTGTTCTTTCCGTTCTTTAGTGCATTTCATTCCCTTTGACTCTTCCATCTGATCTTCTTCAACACTGCTTGAGATTTCTCCAAAGAACCTAACTTATTTCTATGTTCACTTTGGTATCTTTTTAGAGATGCATTCGTATATTTTACATTGAGTTGTCTTCTCTAAACTGCATATAATGTCTTTATGAATTTTAAAAACTACCAACAAGGGACTTCCCTGGTGGTGCAGTGGTTAAGAATCCTCCTGCCGGGGGCTTCCCTGGTGGCACAGTGGTTAAGAATCCACCTGACAATGCACAGCACACGGGTTCAAGCCCTGGTCCGGGAAGATCCCACATGCCACAGAGCAACTAAGCCTGTGTGCCACAACTACTGAGCCTGTGCTCTAGAGCTTGCAAGCCACAACTACTGAGCCCACGTGCCACAACTACTGAAGCCTGTGTGCCTGGAGCCCATGCTCTGCAACAAGAGAAGCCACTGCAATGAGAAGCCCGTGCACCACAACGAAGAGTAGCCCCCATTTGCCACAACTAGAGAAAGCCCATGCACAGCAACGAAGATCCAACACAGCCAAAAATGAAAATAAAAAAATATATATATACGAGGGTTTCCTGCCTGAATGAATGAATAAATGAATGAATGACCCTTCTAAATAAAAAAAAAAAAGAACCCTCCTGCCAATGCAGGGGACACGGGTTCAAGCCCTAGTCCAGGAAGATCCTACATGCTGCAGAGCAACTAAGCCCATGTGCCACAACTACTGAGCTTGTGCTCTAGAGCCCACGAGCCACAACTTCTGAAGCCTGCGCACCTAGAGCCCATGTTCCGCAACAAGAGAAGCTACCGCAATGAGACGCCCGCACACCATAACGAAGAATAGCCCCCGCTCGCCAGAACTAGAGAGAAAGCCTGCACGGCAACGAAGACCCAATGCAGCCAAAAATAAATAAATTAAAAAAAAAAACAACTACCAACAAAAGGAAAATTTTAACAATCCATGCCAGATGTGAGACCAGTTCAGCCAACAAAGGACACCTGGTATTGAACTATTTCACTAATTTTGGCCACTTCACCTTCCTGCCACTTTTAGATTGATACCAAATGCAATTGTGCAGTAATAGTTTTTCAGAATTTTTTCATAACTTTTCCTAGGTTTATTAAATTTCACAGTCCAGGATTGAACTGTTCCATAATATTGTGGTAGAACGGAAGTGCTCACATGTGGCAAGATATATGCAATTCTAAAAGTTCTCCAGGTGACCAAGGGCTGCCTACATCCCACTATAAATAGAGTACATTGCAGACATTCATGTCTTTATCTTCAAAGTGCAACCCACAGGATTTAATATGCCTGACAGGACTATATTTTTAAGTAATCTAATTCTGCAATTTCAAAAGGACTCCACAATGGAGCAGTTTTGGGAACACTGCACCTTCCTCTGGTAGATTGACAATACCTATTAGCACATTAAAAGCTACGAAAAGTAATCAGACTTCCCTCGTGGCGCAGTGGTTAAGAATCCGCCTGCCAATGCAGGGGACGCAGGTTCGATCCCTGGTCCGGGAAGATCCCACATGCCGCGGAGCAACTAAGCCCGTGCACCACAACTACTGAGCCTGTGCTCTAGAGCCCGCAAGCTACAACTACTGAGCCTGCGTGCTACAACTCCTGAAGCCTGTGCACCTAGAGCCCATGCTCCACAACAAGAGAAGCCACTGCAATGAGAAGCCCATGCACTGCAACAAAGAGTAGCCCCCGCTCACCACAACTAGAGAAAGCCTGTGCGCAGCAACAAAGACCCAACACAGCCAAAAATAAATAAATAAATAAATAAGTTGGGGGGAAAAAAAAAAAGAAGGCTATGAAAAGTTACGCAGTTCAGAGAAAAAGTAAACTATTTTGCTTTGCCCATAGAATATTTTCTCCCTCAAGGGCATTAACATGTCCAAAACTAGTTTATCACAAAACACCATTAGAGGAATGCTGATTCTATTTGAAAATCAAAATCATTTTCAACGTTATTCTCAATGGGACAGAATCCTCTAAGAAAGAGGAATTTTTTTAATTTGTGGAAATTAAAAGATTTTTTAAATATTTTTGGGGGGCATTTTTGGTTACTGTATTATAATTATTGGGATGGGTGAGGTGTTACTGATATAAATGGGCAAGAAGCTAGTGGGTGGGAAGTAGGACAGTTCCAAGAACAAAGAACTGACCCATGATTTCCAAACTCCTGACAGCCATATAAGGGAAAAACTTATTTATAATTACTTGAGCCTATAATCTAACTTCATATTACATATAAATACAATGTATTCTTGCATGGTATTGACATGCGCTAAATTTTTCAGTAATACAAAGTTTGGAATTTTTTTCAAGAATAGTTCACCACTGCAGAAAATCACTACTAAAAGAAACGCCACTCATGATATTTTAAACATCAATACAACGCACCTCTATCAGTTTGCATATGTAGCCGTCTATTTCACGGTGATTTTGGTACAAGTACAAAGATCTGATTACTTCCTCAGGACTTCCAGTGTAATAATGCCTGAGCATTTATATACTGAAATCTAATATTTTCTTATGAATCCATTTCCTTTATTGCTCCTTAATATGATTTCAAACATTATACTGTCTTTCAAAATTAGATGTATAAATAGGTTGTATTGCCTATAAATTTTATTTCAGGATAATACAGTGGATGTTATAAAGCATTAATTTTTAAAAGAAGGATGTTCAGTCTGATGAAATTGAGAACCACTGATGTATAAGCTTTAGTTCCATAAAGATGAGAATTTGAATTAAGACAACCTATGATTGAACAAAATCATGAATAAATTAAACAAAACCACAAATATGGTATGGTTAAGGTAAATACTGGAAAATAAGGTATGTTTAAGACATAACCATTTATCAGTAAGCCTTTACTATGTGCCTAGCACTTGATTACACTGAAGCTCAAAGAGGTGTAGCACAGGTCTGTATGCCTTCATGGAACTTACAGGGTAGGGAAGTAAACAAAGCAATAGTCAAAATAATTAAAGAACTAAATGCCAGTTACCTTCTGAACATTTCTGAAAATATAAACTAAAAATCTATATATAATATATATTAAAAATGTAATGTAACCAAAAATATAAACTAATTACTTTTTAAAATTTAAGAAAAGTTATAGACCACACTGTCATAGTCATGACAGTTTACTAAACTAGTATGACATAAATTCCTGAAGTTTTAGGTTGATAGCAAAGATTGTAGCCCTGTACCTAAGTAACATATACATCCTTTCATAGAGGAGGTTTTTCCAAAAGAAAGACATACTACTTACAGAAAACGGATTCTGTCATATATAGGTGAATCACTTGACTCATAGATGCTATTATAAACTTTCAGAAAATAACAGTAAGCATAAATGAGCTACAGGGGACTTCCAGGGCAGTCCTGGAAGTGGTTAAGACTTTGCCTTCCAATGCAGGGGGTGCGGGTTCGATCCCTGGTCGGGAAGCTAAGATCCCACATGCCTCACAGCCAAAACACCAAAACATAAAACAGAAGCAATATTGTAACAAATTTAATAAAGACTTTAAAAATGGTCCACATCAAAAAATTCTTTAAAAAAATAAAATAAATGAGCTATAAACTTATCATCAATCATCACAGAAAGTTACATCACTGTAAGAATTACTCTGACTCAGTGTAACAGACAAAAAAAGTTGCCTAAAGGGCAGTCCAGCTTAGAGCCTAGATTTAGTTATATGCAATAATAGAGGTAACAGCAACAAAGATCTCTACATTCTTTGTAAATTATCCTTTATTATCTATGTTCATTTGTAATCTGAAGTGATTTACACTAAATTTATCAACCTCATGAACCCACATCTAGACTGTTTTAGTTTTTTACAGAAATTAATCAATATGCCATCATGACTAAACATTCCTAAGATTAACTGCAGTTGTAATCTACTGCTATGAATGAGAAGAACTCTACAAATAGGATATCCTATGTCCCAGTCTGCTTGGGACAATCAGTTCACATCTGCTTTTCAGGGAAGATCATTAGTAGCACCCTCTTTCACTCTTAAAGTGTAGATAATAACTACATGGACTCTATACCAATGAGGCCAAGTTTACAGGGAGTTTTTATGAACTACACTTATTTTTCACTTCTTGTTCATTCCTAATTTATAAAAATACCTGTCATATGCTATGAATATCCATTACAGTTGCTAATAACTTGTAGAGTCCTGTCCATTTGTTCAGGATCTAGCCCTAAGGCAGCTAGGGACTGCCTCCTAGTGGTGGGATGATTCTTGTATATTCCTGACCCCACCTCTGTTTGAACAGCTTGTCATGCCTTGTAATGTTCTCCCATACCTGTCTATCATCCCAACTTCAGCCTAGCTTTGTCCCAACTCTTTCCATCCCACACTTTTTTCCTCTTGTTCTTAATAAGCGATTGTATTTCCTCATTCAAAGCAAGCTAATGAGAATTATATCCCAAATGTGAAAGACCACTCTCCATTTGTGGAAGGTTTTACTTTATGGAAAAAAAAAGGCTTGGTTTCCCTTAAAATCAGGAATAAGACAAGGATGTCCACTTTTGCCACTTCTATTCAACATAGTGCTAGAAACTCGAGCCAGAGCAATTAGGCAAGAAAAATAAAAGGCATCCATATTGAAAAGGAAGAAATAAAACTATGTCTATTTGTAGTTTATATGATCTTCTAGGTAGAAGACTCTAAAGAATCCACAAAACAAAACTGTTAGAGCTAAGAAATAAATTCAACAAAGCTGCAAGATACAAAATCAACAGGTAAAAATCAGTTGTATTTCTATACACTAGCAATGAACAATCTGAAAAAAAAGAAAGCAATTTCATTCATAACAGTCTCAAAAAGAATAAAATCCTCCTAACACCAATTAGAAGGGCCACTATCTAAAAAACAAAAACAAACAAAAAAACAGAAAATAACAACTGTTGGTGAATATGTAGAAAAACTGAAAGCTTTGTGTACAGTTGGCGAGAATGTAAAATGGTGCAGCCATTATACAAAGCAGTATACTGGTCCCTCAAAAATTTGTAAATAGAATTACCGCACAACCTAGCAATTCCACTTCTGTGGAATATACCTGAAAGTACTGAAAGCAGGGTCTCAAACAGACATTTGTTGTTATGAACTGAACTGTGTACCCCCAAAAGTCATACATTGAAGTCCTAAACCCCAGTACAACACAGAATGTGACTGTATTTGGAGATAAGGCACTTAAATAGGTAATTAAGGCTAAATAAGTTCAAATGGTGAGCCATAATCCAACACAACTTGTTACCTTTTAAGAAGAGGAAGACACCAGGGATGTGAACACACAGAGAAAAGGCCACATGAGGACACAACAAGAAGGTAGCCAACTGCAAGCCAAGGAGAGAGGCCTCAGGAGAAATCAACTCTGATGACACCTTGATCTCGGATTCTAGCCTCTAGAAATTAATAAATTACTGTTGGTTAAGCCACCCAGTCAGTGGTATTTTGTTATCAAAACCCTAGTAAACTAAAAAATCTGTACACCTATGTTCAGAGCAGTGTTATCTACAATAGCCAGTAGCAAGCCAAGTGTTCACCGACAGATGAACGTACAAACAAAATGTGGTAAATACATACAATGTAATATTCATCCTTAAAAAGGAAGAAAATTCTGGCACTTGCTACAATATGGGTGAACCTTGAAGACATTATGCTAAGTGAAACAAGCCTGTCACAGAAGGACACATATTGTGTCTTCACTTATATGAGATATCTAGAATAAGCAAATTCATAGAGAAAGAAAGTAGACTAGAGGTTACCAGAATCTGGGAGGAGGAATTAATGGGAAGTTCATGCTTAATAGGACAGAGTTTCTAAATCGAGTAATGAAAAAATTTTGGAAATAAGACACTTGGCTAGACACTTGTGTCAGGCACTTGGCTAGATTGTAGGGATGAAGTGATGAAAAGGCACTTATGATAATGTATTAATAACATCAATAAAAGCTAATATTTTTTGAGTACTCTTACATGCACCCAACAAACTAAGTAATTGCCATTATTATCATCCTCATTTTACTGATGAATAAACTGAAGGTTAGGAAGCCTAAGTAACTTGCAAAATATTACACTACTTGACACTATATTTTCAACCATTATACTGCCAGTAAGAGTACTTGCTACTATGAGAGGACACAGCAAGGCAATTAACTTATTCACCCAGGGTTTTAGGGTTTTAGGGATATCTGAGTAAAAACTTGAAAGCTGAGTAGGAATTTGGTGGGGGGAGGGTGTAAGTTGAAAAAGAAAATGGGGACTTCCCTGGTGGTCCAGTGGGTAAGACTCTGTGCTCCCAATGCAGGGAGCCCAGGTTCCATCCCTGTTCAGGGAGCTAGATCCCACATGCATGCCGCAACAAAGATCCTGCATGTTGCAAATAAGACCTGGCGCAGCCTAAATAAATAAGTATATTTTTTAAAAAAGAAGAAAATGTTGCTGACACTGGAAGCAAAAAGTCTAGAAGAAAAAGTAGAATTCATTCAGGAAACTTCAAGCAGCTTACTGGAGGTGGATCTTAAAGTGTCAAAGGTGAATTATCAGAGATGAGACTGAAGTAGTAAACAGAACAGAGAGAGTTTGTTTTGGTTTTATCCATTGTGAAATAAACCATCACAAGTTTAGGGTTTAAAACAACAACCATTTTGTTATCTCTCATTGTTCTGTGGATTAACTGGGCTCAGTTAGGCAGTTCTACAGCTTCATGTGATGTCACCTGTGGCTGAAATTATCTGGGAACTTTCTGGGTATGGAGCATGTAAGGTGGCTCTTTCATAGGTCTGGCATCTTGGCAGGAACATCTAAAAGTCTGGGTTCACCTGGGATGCTGGAATGTCCAGGCCTTTCTTTCTCTCCACGTACCTTCAGGCATATTCTCTCCATACAGAAAAGAAGGAATCACAAAGGAGACTATGAAGAAGGGACATTAGAATAAAACCCAGAAGAGTACAGTATCACAAAAAACAAGGGGAAAAAGTATTTCATAGAAGAGAAAATGACTATTAGTGTCAAATGCTGTAGAGAGATTAACTATGATTAAGACTGAAAATTGTTCCCTCAGATCACAAACATATGTTACTAGTGACTTTGGCAAAAGCAGTCTCCAGAGCAGAAGCT
The DNA here is from genome assembly GCF_949987515.2 of Delphinus delphis. Lineage (NCBI taxonomy): Eukaryota > Metazoa > Chordata > Mammalia > Artiodactyla > Delphinidae > Delphinus > Delphinus delphis. The sequence goes on from NC_082694.2 coordinate 37,305,372, forward strand.
TTATTGCAGTGAATTAAAAAGTGAATAGAAGGTGGGAATGTGGAAACAACAAATAGACAATTTTTTCAAGAAGCTCAACAGTTAAACAGAAGAAGACCTAGTGGTAGGTATAGGAGGACAAGATGTCAAGAGAAGATTTTTTTAAGATGGCAGAGGTTACAGCATGTTTAAGTACTGTTGGGATGAAGCCAATAGAGAAGGAGAAAAAACTGAAGATGCCAAAAGAGAGGGTATGCGATACAGAACACAGAACAGAGATTATCCTGAGACAGGAGACAAGAACTGGACAGTGCTATGAGTGCACTTAGACTGTAGGTATGGCATATATATAAATATATATACAAAAATTGAAAGTCAAAGGCATTCTTCTTTGATGCCTACTAAAGCATTTTCTCAGTGAAGTAGGAAGTAAGGTCATCTTCTAAGAACAAGGATAAGAGGTCTGGGAAGAATGAAAGACGTTTTAAATGGCCACTATCAGGACTAAGTTAAAGAGATGATTAAGAAAACATGAGGGACTTCCCTGGTGGCATAGTGGTTAAGAATCTGCCTGTCAATGCAGGAGACATGTGTTCAAGCCATGGTCCGGGAAAAGCCCACATGCTGCGGAGCAGCTGGGCCCATGTGCCACAACTACTGAGCCTGCACTCTAGAGCCTGCGAGCCAAAACTACTGAAGCCTGCGTGCCTAGAGCCCGTGTTCCACAACAAAGAGAAGCCACCGCAATGAGAAGCCTGCACACCGCAAGGAAGAGTAGCCCCCACTCGCTGCAACTAGAGAAAGCTGCAGCAATGAAGACCCAACACAGCCAAAAAATAAATTAATTAATTTTATTTAAAAAAAGGAAAACATGAAAATATAGCTAAAAAGAATGAGAACTCAAGGCCAGGTTGGTAACCAAAACTACGGGATTTTCAGTTGGATCAACTATGTAGTTTTCTCTTACAACGTTCAGTAATCAGCTACAGGGAGTTATAGGGATTCAGTTGTGCTGAAGAGACATGGTAAATGGATAACAAGAAAATTACAAATTTTAGCAAGATGTCTATTGATAAGTTTAGACTATTCCCTTTTATTCAATAAACAGACTCATATGCCATTAATTTTGTAGTCTGGCAAAGGTACATACTGCAGTACTTTAGGTGCTACTGAGAGATGCTGCACAGTATGGCACAAGTCCCCATTTAGAATACCTTCTTTTTAAACACCCGTGTAAACAGACGAGGGAACAATACTAGCCAGCCCTGAGGATCAATACCTCTCTTCAGAGCTGTATAAAAGAAAAATAATAAGAGCACATACGTAACTTAAAATTGTTTAGTATTCACGTTAGAAAAGTAAGAAAGAAACAGGTGAAATATTTTCAATAATTTATTTCAGACAATATATACATATTTCTACAAGCAGCTACATAATATAAAATTATTAATGAGATATTTTACATTTTAAAATACTGAGTTTTTGAAATTCAGGGTGAATTTTATCCTTAAATTACATCTCGGGGAGACTTCCCTGGTGGCACAGTGGATAAGACTCCATGCTCCCAATGCAGGGGGCCCAGGTTCGATCCCTGGTCAGGGATCCCACATGCATGCCGCAACTAAGAGTTCTGCATGCCACAACTAAGGAGCCCACGTGCCACATCTAAGTAGCCCATGAGCCGCAACTAAGACCCAGTGCAACCAAATAAACAGAACAAAAAAAATTACATCTCCATCCAAATCAGTCATATTTCAACAGCTCAAAAGCCACACGTGGCTACTGGCTACCATACTGAACTGTGTAGCTCTAGATATTATAATTGCATAATATCTAGACTTATGATACCCTTGTCGAATTAACAGAGCCACTGAGGGTCTTCCTTAGATGTCATCATCTTACTGTTGCAATTATTCATAATATATGCTTACATAGCATATTTCAGCCATGAATGTTCAGTTATTCCCAGGCTCAAGGAGTCTAGGCACATGTATTGCAATCATATCATCCAAGACAGAGCTTTGGTTCCCTACCAAGTTCATGCTGGCCACTTGCCTGGAAACCATTGGTATCTGTACAGCCATTGGCTAATAACTGCTATCTTGGCTAGCCAGGTGTGGCAGGTGGAAGGCAGCTGTACAGACTAAGGGTTAAGCTTTCTTTACTAAGTTAGCTACCACTCACCTACTGATGTCCCAGCTTCCAAAATTCTGTTGACATCTCCTCTCAACTTCTCTTTGTCCTTATGGAGTTCATGCCTTTCTTTATTCCTTGACTTTCATTTTAGTATGTTTTCAAGAGGGAGTGAAAATAAACACATGTATTCAATTGACCATGTTTATCTGGAAGTTGCTTTTTTGATTAGGAGCTGATTTATAAATTCATCATCAAAAGATACCTTACCTGCAGTTACAGATGAACTTTTTAAAGCTTCCTTAAAGATTTACTCCAATCAGAATTCCGGATATAAACAATATAAAATATTTAAATGATAAATCAATTTGCTCTTTAAATTTATCTACTAAGAACATTTTGTATTTAGAATAATCTTGTTCATACAATTAATCAGTTAACATGAAAAGAAAGATAATAATGTTACTGAACACTAACCCTACTTCCTCCAGATGAACTGTAATAAACTATCTAGGCCCAATTTAGTTGTGTTGTGCCTGTGCTCTGTGAACCTTAGATGAGTATTTGTATTCTAGTCACCAGAAGTTCTAATTTTTATGAGTCTACAGAAATAGTACATGCAAGAACTGTTAACCTGTCACTGTTCTGATTTACCAGCACCTTACAGAGTAAAAGTTAGCAAGCACTGTCAAAACAGATGTATTTGGTATTATAAAAACTTGTAGAAATAGATTATGCTCATTAATGTGTTCTCTAAAAAAGACTCAAATTTCTCCAGCAGTAGTGTGAACTTCTTACATTTTAAAAATGAATTTAACTTGGTTATTTCCAGTCCATTTGAAACATAAGTCAGCCTTTAAAAAATGAGAACTCAGTCAATTTTATTTATTCTTTTAAGATTATTTTTGTCCCTTCAGTTAGTATTGAGCCAGAGCAACACGTTCTAATCTTTTCAGCTGGAACCCACTCAAATAAAACAGCCCATTGTACTCTTCCACGAACATTTTTCCTTGCTCACAACTCTTAAGTCAATGCATACACTTCTATTTTCTTTTTTAAGGTTAGCACAATTATTTAACTCAAGTATTTATTGAGTATTATTTTGTACCAGGCACTGCTAGATTCTGAGAATAAAAAGATTAATAAAACACATTCTCTGTCTTCAAAAACCTCATAGTCTGGCATAGGAGACAGTTACATAAAGTAATAAATATAAAGCAATATGATGAATACTGCAATAAAGGTATAAACAAAGTGCTATGGGAAGCCCAGAGACAGGAAGGATTAATTCTTTCTGGGAATGGTGGTAGAAGGAATAGAATTTTCCCAGTGGGAAGAGGTAGAAGGAAGACTATTCCAAGCAGAGGGAACAACATGAAAAAAGGCACAATAAAAGTACACAGCTTCTTTGGGAAACAATAAGTAGCCTGGTGTGGCTAAAACATGAGATTTCTGCAGAGTAGTGGTAGAAGCCATGTAAAGGAATTTGAACTTTTTGTTATAATGAAGGCAACGAAAAGCCATAAAAGCAGCAAAGAGGTGTGATTTGTGTCTTAGAAGGAAAACTCTGTGGCAGTGTGAATGACTGACTAGAGAAGGGGGATAGAAGGAAGGCAGGAAAACCAATTAGAAGGCTATTATACCAGACTAGGTAGCACTCTGAGCAGTAATTGTAGAACTGGAGAGAAGGGAATGAATGGATTTGACATGCATTTCAGAAGCAGAATCACTTGGACATGATGGGTATTTGGATGAAGAAGGTAAGAAAAGAAGAGTCAGAGATTCCACCATGTATTTTGGCTTGTATGATGATTAATCTAAACAGAAAACAATAAAGATTTTTTAAAATGAGCTCTGAACTGATACATTTGCAGATATTTGCAAGACATTCAAGTGGAAAGATCCAGGAGGCAGTTGGAAATAAGGATCTCAGCTAATGAGTATAGTCAATACCAAAAATACAGATTTTTGGAATTAGCAACATAAAGATGACATTTGCAGTCATGTGAGCAGATGAAGTTTCAAGACGGAAGAAGAGGAACCATTGCCAAATATTGCATACTACAAAAAAGTCAGATGATAAATATCTATGGCAAAACTTTTAAAAGAAATCTTTGATAAGAAAATATGGGGAAATATTTTCATGATCATGAGGTAAGAAAGGATTTCCTAAAAAAGACACACAAAAGACACCAAATCATAAGGGAAAAGATTAATATATTCGGCTACGTAAAAACACTTTAAGAAAGAATGAGTGGACAATCCACAAAATGGGAAAAATATATGCAACACATATAAGTGATAAAGGACTTGAATTCAAAATATGTAAAGAGTTCTTACAAATCAAAGAGAAAAGGCAGACAATCTAAAAGAAAAAGAGGGAAATATAAGAATAGGCACTCCACAAAAGAAGATGCCCATATAAACAACACATATAAGAATAGGGGCTCAATCTCACCAGTAATCAAGAAAATACAAATTAAAAACCATAATGAGATATTACTACACACCCAACAAATTGACAAAATTTTAAAACGTTAATAATACTAAGCTTTGGCAAAGATATGGAGCAACAGAAATTCTCATACACTATTTGGGAATATAAATTAACACAATCAATTTGGAAAACTGTGCCAGTATCTAGTCAAGTTGAAAATATGCATCCCTTATGGCTCAGAAATTTCACTCCTAGGATATACTCTAGAGATTTGCATCTTTATGTGCACCAGGATACACATAAAAGAATGTGCAGAGCAGCATCCTTATAATTTTCCCAAACTAGAAACATCCCAAATACCTATCAACAGTAGTACAAATGATGTATATGTATAACTGAATCACTTTGCTGTACGCTTGAAACTAACACAACATTGTTAATCCAACTATGCTCCAATATAAAATAAAAATTTTTAATAAATAAATTGTAGTATATTCATACAATGGAATACTATACAGCATATAGCAATGAAAGTGAAGAAGCTACAGAAATGCACAATGACATGGATGAATCTTATAAACATAATGTTAAGTGAAAAAAACAAGTTACAAAAATAACTTCATATAAAATTCAAAATAAATACATATTGTTTATGAATGCATGTACAGGTGGTTAAGTTAAAAGAGAAATGCAGGAACTTCCCTGGTGGCACAACCATTGAGAGTCCGCCTGCCAATGAAGAGGACATGGGTTCGTTCCCTGGGCCGGGAAGATCCCACATGCCGCAAAGCAACTAGGCCTGTGCACCACAATTGAGCCTGCACTCTAGAGTCCGTGAGCCACAACTACTGAGCCTGAGTGCTGCAACTATTGAAGCCCGTATGCCTAGAGTCCGTGCTCCGCAACAAGAGAAGCCACCACAATGAGAAGCCCGCGCACCACAATGAAGAGTTGCCCCTGCTCACCTCAACTAGAGAAAGCCCACACACAGCAACGAAGACCCAACTCAGCCAAAAATAAATAAATAAAAAATAATAAATATATATATATAAAAGAGAAATGCAAGAAAACCACTACGATAAATGATAGGATAGTGATTACCTCTGGGGAGACAGAAGTGCTTGTAATGGGCAAGAGATACTCAGGGATTTCTGTGGTCCCAATAATGCTCCACTCCTTGACCTCAATGTGGTGATTTCATAATTAGTTGATAACCAATTGATAAAACATACATATACATTTTGTGGACTTTAAAATATATTTTATAGCTTAAAATTTTAATGAACTAAATTTTGAAATGGTCTTAAATCTAACAAAAGATGTAAAAGTAAGAAGTAACCAAAAGATCTTGATTCTAAGGATGATTAAAAGAGATTAAGAAAACATGCTGTCCAAAAAAAAAAAAAAAGAAAACATGCTATCTAATCCATTTAAGCCGAATACCACAAAGAAAAAGGACAACTCTATTTCTGAGATAAACTGCATTTAAATCTGTTTCAAGTCTGATGACTGGATTTCATTCTTTCATTCACTTAACAAATCTTTGAGACCTACCATGTGTCTTCCATTGTGCCAAGCACTTCAAGTAAAGGAAAACTTAGTCCTATCTCTTAGACTTCTCTTACTCTAGGACCCCCACTGACCTCTAACCCCTCTTGAAATAACAGATTTAGTGGAATACAACCTCGGGGAGGGGGGTGGATCTCAATTCCAAAATGTACAAATGAAAAGGCATGCAGGGGGACTTCCCTCGCTGTCCAGTGGTTAAGACTTCACCTTCCAATGCAGGGGATGCAGGTTCGATCCCTGGTCGTGGAGCTAAGATCCCACGTGCCTCACGGCCAAAACACCAAAACATAAAACAGAAGGAATATTGTAACAAAGTCAATAAAGACTTTAAAAATGGTCTACATCAAAAAAAAAATCTTGGGCTTCCCTGGTGGCGCAGTGGTTGAGAGTCCGCCTGCCGATGCAGGGGACACGGGTTCGTGCCCCGGTCCGGGAAGATCCCACATGCCACGGAGCGGCTGGGCCCGTGAGCCATGGCCGCTGAGCCTGCGCGTCCGGAGCCTGTGCTCCGCAACGGGAGAGGCCACAACAGTGAGAGGCCCGCGTATCGCAAAAAAAAAAAAAAACTTAAAAAAAAAAAAAAAGACATGCAGGAATTATCAGGTGCTGATCTGAAAACACGATTAGTTCATGTCTCACCCGAAGAAATACAGGGAGAAAAGAGATGCTAGTTTTTTCCTTCTCCAAACATTAATAAAAATGAACAGACAACCTTTGTTTTTTTACATCAGCTAAGAGGAAAATTGAAGAGGTCAGTAGCAGGAATAGACTCATGAGATGAACGGTTTTTAAAATCTGAGGAAATAAAGATACAATTTAAACAAGACTTCTGCTTTTGCTTTTCAATAAAGGAAATCAGTATCTATAAAGTTATGTGATCCGTATTACCCAACTTGTTAACCCATTTTTTAATTTTCAGAGTTAGCTCTGAAAAATAAAATTTACCCTAGAAAGACAAGGATTTGCTCAGTGAGATTTTAAAAATTAAGCTACAAACTTCAAAACTTGAAGAGAAGTTCTGAAGTTAGCATAATTAGAAAAAAGATTCCACACATCTGTTAACAAATAAATTAAGCCTAATTTACAAGTCATTAACCGAATCTCAACTCCATATCTGGTTTACACAACTTTCCCTGTACTAGACCTCCTATAACATAGCAAAGCAATATTCTGAGAAGCAAAAAAGGCTCAGCCAAGAATAGAAAACACTACTCATAAACATGAAAAAGACAGGAATTTTAAGATTACTTAAAAATTAGTAAGGAATTAAAATTAATAAGAAATTAAAAGGTGATATAGACCTGGTATGACTAGTCTTCTCATTTAACACTCTGTTAATCTTTCTGAACACTCATTAAATGATATTGAAGTGATGCCCAGGAACATAAATGGAATAATGTCCTAGGAAACAATTTTCAGTTACCAAAACTCGAATTTATGCCCAGAAACATAAATGTAATAATGTCCTAGGAAATAATTTTCAGTTTACCAAAACTCGAATTTTGAACTCAGATAAAGATGTTTGTTGATGTCAATCTGGTAATCTGATTCATAATATGGTGTCTTTTTTTAAAATTAATGTTTGTTAACATTTTAGGTAGCTCTTATAGCCAAATGAACATGGAATCTGAAGACCGAGTTCTGCCAAACTCTGCCACTTACCAGCTATGTGATTTTGAGTAAATAACCAAACCACCCTGAGCGTCACACCAACAAACCTCACAAGACTTGAGAACAGATAAAGTGATTTATATGAACAATATTGTATGAGCCCCAAAGATGGGAAGCTCAATTTCCTCAATACAGTGCAAAAACTACTTTCCACAAATTAATATTTTTACTCACCTTTTATTATGGGAAAATTTAAATACACAAAAGTAGAGTGTAATGAAGTTGTATGTATTCTCACTCAGCTTCAACAATTAAAAACTCATAATAATTTTGTTTCATCTATACTCCACCCATTCCCTCTCTTCCTCTAGTATTTGAAGCAAGACCCAGACATCATATCATTAACTTCCTAAGAGCTAAAAGTCAATGGCCTCTTTTCAGTGTATGTACAGGTATATGAAGTCCAACAGAGAGGTATGAGCTAGAAATATGAATTTGTGGATCACCAGTGATGAAATCAAGAGCTGAAGCCACAGCTTTGGATGAGGTCAAATATCCATGCTTGGGAAACAAGAAGATAGATTCTTGTGGTGCTCCTTTGTCAAAAAATATAAGTAGATATAAGCACAGTTTTTCTACCAAAAAAGAAACCCTATGGATTTTTAAAAGGCCAATAGAACTTTCATATCCTATGGTTTTAACTGTTTTTCTGCCTTAAAAAGTGTCCCTATAGATATTAATAGCCACTACTCTAAAGGATTTACCAAAATCCCTGGGACAATAATAGACATAATTGATGTAACACCAAATTTAAACACTGATATTATGACCTATCTCAAATCTACTTTTCAAAGTATTTGTTGAGAACTTGTTGCTCCGGTTATATTTTCCTTTCTCTTTAAATTGTAGAAACCTGTTTTATACTTTCTTTTGTATGTATATTTCACAATAAAGTTTTTAAACTAAACTTTAAAAAGAAAATATGATTCCTGCATTTAAATAGCTATGACAGATGATGGTATATCTTATAAGCATTTAGAGCTTTGAACAGACATAATATTTGTGTACTAAAAATATTTTATAAGCTCTTTAGACACCAAGTTGTTGAATCAAAGACCATTTATTCCTACATTTTAATTAACTTTACCCCAAATGTCAAAATTAGTTATGATTTATTTATATTCTACTTCAATCCTGAAAAAATTGTGACTCAAGTTCCTTAAATCCTAATTTTACAATCCACTTTACAAGAATTTCTAAATTTCCTAAAATAGTTTTTATAAGATGTTCAATAAAGATTAACCTTTGAAAAACAAAGTACTTATGACACTTGGAATGGAATGGAACTTTGTGTCTTTTATTTCATTAGCCACCAAGTAAATTATTCAAAGCGGGTAGGAGAGGTACAATTTTTAGAAACACAATAGATTTTCAATGTTTAAATTTTGATAGGTCGGCATTTAATTGAGCCTAAGTACTATTTGATTAGAAAGTACTCCAAAATATTTTTAAGCATATCCCTATCTTTGAAGTAATAGTCCTAGAAATCAGAATGTATAGTTTCAAAATTAGGAGATGGATTTTAGTTGTGAGCACACCATACATTTCTTTGCTTTATTTTTTTCCCTAAGAAAAAACTGGATATATTTAAAAGCAGTTTCAACTTTGACTATTTTATGTAACTGCCATTTCACCTAAATAACTGAAGGTTTTTTGGAAATATTTTTGATTTTTAAAAACTTCTGGAAGACTTCACCTAAAGTGTTCTAAGTAAAATCCAACTCATTTTAAAAGCATGATTAAAGAATCACTAGGTCAAAATGTTCCCCTCTCCCACCAAAAAAATCCAATTCTTTTTTCAGATATCAATAAATATCAACAAGATGATTAAGAAGCATAACTGCTTTATCAGGCTCCATCAATTAAACACAGCCCCTCCCCCCCAAAAAAACTCTCTTCTTCAAATAAGTATATTCCAGACACTCACACATTTAATTAAACAGATTCTTTCTTAAAGATAATGGAGATGTTTTCTCCTTGTCAAATAAGCAATGCATTGTTATTACTTAGTATTGTTTTTTAGTTGGTGGTTTTTCCTATAAGTATTGTTGAATATAAATATTCCTTAGTTAAAATTAATGAGCTAATGAGCTTTTTTCATTCTCATTTTAGACAATGGGGGAAGGGAGAGACAGTATGGAAAATATAGAATAACTCTTTGAGAACTTGTTAGGTTTTCAATTAAGGAATTTTATAAAGATATCTTGATGCTGTTCTTAAATTAATTCTGCAACAGAAGCCAAGTGGTGTTTTTTTTTTTTTTTTTGGTCTTGAATAGTAATGATACAGATTTTCTTTACCAATAATGTATATATTAACTACATTTAATATATCAGATACACTTTATTTCTGTATCTCTAAAGAAAACTTTAGTGCCTGTCATTGCCTAATGACATCAATAACATTCATTTATTCTGCCGAAGTCATGAATTTATCATTTTCACAACTGAAAGAAAATTCACAATTTATCTGTGAAACTATTTTGAACAAAATATATGAAAAAACTGGTAATTTTCTTTTGACACAAAAATTGAAACCTCTCGGTTTTCTGGTCTCTGAATCCGGCATGAATTTGCTGACACTCGGTGCCTTTTTACCTGTTTTTCCTCTCACGTTTAATACCCCATAGAATTTTTAAATTTAAGAATATTTTTCCAAAAAAAAAAACATTTACAACGTTGAGAAATGTTTCCATATGCCCTCAGTAGCTACTAACCATAAAATACTGAAAAGCTCTACAACAAACGACGTTACTTCACTGAATCTTTTCAGAGCTTCAGCAAATTAATGCGGTGCTCCTGAGATGGTTTTAAGAATTTTAAAAAATTATTTAAAAAACACAAACACGACCTATCCTTTAGCCCTAAAGAACCTCACATAAGTTCACTGTAAGGTAGGCTTTTTTGCCCCCAGAGTCTGAGCAGAGAACACAAACCATGAGTAGAAAACATGAAGATTTCGTTGAGCACTAAAAGGAACAAAACTGTTGACGTCTTAACGTTGCTAAGTGTTCTGAAGTTGCTTAATCTCCTTAAATTGCTTCAATTCTAGTTGCTTCCATTGTGTCTCTAACACCAAAACCCAAACAAACCTCTTCCCTCAGAAGAATGGCGAGCTGAGGGCGGTTCTCAGAGAACCTGCCTGTAACAGGTGGCCCGGAAGGACCTGCCGCGCTCCCGCCGCCGCCGCCTGCACTCGGCGCCGCTTGGGCGCCCCCACCCAGTCCGGCCGCCCCCGCCACGTCCACGCACCTTCCCCGCTCCCCCGAGCTCCCGCGTCCCGGCAGCCTGAGTTGTCCCAGGGCCTTCCCGCTCCCGGTTTCCACTCAGCGCCGCGGGGCCTCAGCACAGGCTGGGAGGCCCTGGAAGAAGCACGTGCCTCTTCTCGAGGCCTAGTCCCCCGGGCGGGAACTCCTGCCGGGCCTCCGTGCGCCCGGCCGCTGGTCCCCGTCTGTCTGAGTACGTGGGCACCGAAGCTTCTGGAAGCCGCCGAAGGGCCAGGCCACGGGGATGCGTCTCACCTAAGTGCCCGCAGCCTCGGCCCAAAGTGTGAGGTTCTGGAACAACCCCGACAGAGTTGGGCCAAATAACAAATGCGACGTAATTGAGCCCCAGGGGGTTGAGTACCTTGCTCCGGAGGGCACACGGTTGTCCGAGCGGGTGCAGAGCCGAATCTCGTGGTTTCATTCCACCGCGTAGCCAAGAGAACCGCTGGGCCGCACAGAACCCGCTTCAGGGAGCTGTGGCGGGAGGCTGCCCAGAACCTCGAGCGGCCGTGGCGGCGGCTGCGTGAACCAGGGCGGCCCTGGGGAAGGCCAGGCAGGGTCGGCTGAGGAGAGCGCCCGGTAGGCCCTGAAGCCCCGGTGCCCAGGCTTGTGCCGCGCGAGCTGGAAGCCTCTTTGCGCCGGCCGGGACTCCCTGGCACGTGTGGGCCCCGCATTCCAGGGGCCCCGGCGCACACCGAACCGGCGCGCTGGGTCGCCCTCCACCGGTAGCGCCGCAGGGCCAGGCTGGGAGGGGCAGTGGCTGCGCCCTCCTCGGGCCTTTAAGTAGTCGGGGATATTGGGCTTGTTGGGTGGGAAGGCGTGGGCCTACGGAGTCCGAGACGGGCCTACGGAGTCCGAGACGGGCCTACTGAGTCCGGAGGGAAAACGCGGCCGAGAGGGCTTCCCTCCAGTCGGGGCTTGCAGCACTGAGACCTAGCTCGGCGCGGGACCCTGGAGGAGGGGGTCATTCTCCAAACCCGGCCTCACGTTGTGTTCTCAAGTCTTACACGGAATGAAAAGAATAGGGTGTGTCGGTCACTTCGCAGGAAACTTTTCGTTGTTTCCTTATTTCCTTCCCGCCCATGGACAAGTTGAGCAGCTTCTGGGCCTTACACCCAGGAGGTTTCAGACCAGAGTATGGACTCTGGGTCTTCTGGAGGATCATCTCACCCCATCCCCACCCCTACCCCTGTCTTCCTCAGGGGAAGGTGGAACCGTCCTTCCGAACCCCCTTGTGTGAGCCAGGAGTCGTCTTCCCCTGCCAAAGTGAAACGCGTCCCTATCGACTTTTCTAGATTTTGTGTTTGCGTTTTAAAGAAACTTAGCAATACGAACAAAGATATTTTGGCTACTTCTGGCAGGGTCTGAGGGTTTAAAGGGACATCTTAGCACGTGGAAGGGATGACTCGGATTCCCCCGGCCTCCGTGAAGCCACCGGGGACAGCTCAGCAGAAAGGAAGGTCGTCTGCTGCCAACATGCAAGACACGGATCGGTTTTTTGTCGTTTTGTTTTCTTTTCCTTTTTGGCTCAGCTCTGAGAGCATTACAGACCTATCCTTTCCCGCCTCCCGACCCTCTTCCCCTCCCCCTCTTCTTTCTGGTGCAGGCAATTAGGGTGAAGAAATCAGTGCCAGGCTCCTGCCTCTGAAGAGAAAGGAATTGCTTCGGGAATTGAGTCCTGACACCTGTCTCTGTCCTGGATGGCGAGAGGGGATACGGGGTCAAAACGCCTGGGGGAAGAGGCCGGGCTGACCGGGAGGGGGGACCCTCCCTAGGAGAGCATTTTTTTGGCCTCCAGCTTCACACAGGTTATTAACACGCGGGTTATTAACACGGGGGGGTTCCTCTTTTTAGTCCCCTCCACCCACCCAAGACCAGGACCTGGGCTGGAAGCAGAAGAGCAACACTGACAAGCCGTTCATTAATTTGCATTTATTTTCGGGAAATAATGTAGATAAAGGGGGCGGAAGGGGACTGCCTTACATTTCAACAAGTAATTTGCGATCTTCACATCGGACAAATCAAATTTACAAATTACTTTCCCACCTACTGGACGAAAAGGCCAAAGCCAAAACTGATATACAGGCGTGGGTCCTCCGCAGATTTCGGAGAATGAAGGTGCACTAAAAACTCACTAGACAAAACAGGGTTGTTTAAAGAGAGAGAAGCCGACAGAGGAATTGGAACCGGGGTTTGGGGCCTGGGTTTGTTTGTTTTTCCATAATGCTGTATTTTTATTTTTATTTTTTGTTTTCTTTTGGTTTTGATCTCTTAACTGGAACTGCGACCCTGTGCTTAGACCTGGTGAAGGGCTCAGTCCTGCGCCCCGGCCCAGACTAGCCCCCTCCCCTGTACCCTGACTTGGCTCTTGCCTTCACACTACCAGACCCTCCCGATCCTCCGCGCGCAGCTTCCTGAAACCAAACGATTCTCTTTAATAAATACACAGAGGGAGAAGGTGTGAGAGGGCAGGGAAGCTTTGCAACAACTGAAAAAGTAAAAGCGCCATCGTTTGAGGAAGAGAGGAAAGGGGACAGAGGGAAAATATTTTTTGCTTTTGTTATATATATATGTGTATATATATATGCTGTATATATCTTAAAGTTCTATTTCTTGGACTCTAAGACGAGATATGCTCAGTTCAACCAACAGCAACTAAAAAGTTTAAGTGGTCCCTGGAACGGACCTGACTATATACAGCATTCCCGCCGAAGCGGAAGACTGAGCCAGTTCTACGCAGGGCGGGGCTGTGCGCGAGAGGCTATGGGTGCGCTCCTCCCTCCGGGCCTCGTCCCAGCGCATCCGGCTGGGGAGGAGGAAACGCCGGGAAGCTCTGGTCTGCAGGCGGGGAGCGGGGCTTAGGGCAGCTGAAGGGGCGGCAGTCTGCACGCGAGAAACGCTTAGTGGTTGTTTTGATTTGGAGTAGAGTGTGGGTGCACTCCAACAGGCAGACACATGCCAGTTAGTGACTCCAGTGTCCAGAAAGAATAAATTAAAGTGTAGGGCTCAAACAGCAAGTCAGAGCGAAGAGCCTCCGAAGGCTGCAAGCGCATAATAACTGTCCAGAAAGACTAGAAGATGGTGACTTAGGAGTTCGTTAGGGGTTGAGGAGGGGAGCACACAGCTCTCCCATATAGAACTTGTGGGCCAAGCCGAAGCACCGGTCCCCTCTTCCAAGGGGTGGGCAGGGTTTGCACATCCCCCAAGCAAGTGGCACAAAGATGAGGGCAGCAGTGCAGCAATGGGCATCTTTTGGGAGCGTGAAATTTCAGGTCTGGAAAAGCCGAGGCAAAGGCGGGCAGTGCAGCAGCAGCAGCAGCAACAACTGGACGGGGACCACGGAGGGCGCAGGTAGTTGCGTTTCTTCTTCTCTTCCTCCCACTCCTGGGCTCACAAGACCTGAAACCTCCATGAGGCTTGGTCCTTATAGTCCAGACAGTCAGGCGAGTTGAAGTTGAGTTTCCAAGCGGAGGAAGCGGCGGCGGCGCCAGGCTCCTTGTAATCCAAGCAGTCGGCAGAGTTGAAGGCGAGCCCCGAGCCGCCGTAGCCCTGGTGATGGTGGTGGTGATGGTGGTGGTGGTGGCCTGAGGACTGGCTCAACGGGTGGTGCGCGTGGGGATGGTGGTGATGGTGGCTAGCCATGGAGGAGGGTGCCATAGGGCTGAGCTGGTGCGGGTGGTGGTGCGAGTGCATGGGCGCTAGATATGAGCTGCAGTCCACGCCGCCAAAGTAGGAAGAGGAGGGCGCGGGGTAGCCCTGGCCATAGCTGCCGCCCTGGCCGTAGGACATGGGATAGGAGGCTGCGGCAGAGGCGGCGCCTGCGGCTACCGAGCGCTGCATACACGATGCGTTGCTAGGCGCGGCCAAAGGCTCGGGCACCGACACGGAAGCGGGCGCTGAGCCGGGCGAGATGGAAGCCGGACTCCAGATGGATGAGGCAGCCGGCGTACTCAACGACGACGGGACTGCCACCGCCGGGTTCCCGCCCAGGCCTGCAGCCGCTGCAGCCGCCGGGTTGGCCGAAGCGCTCGATGCGGAGCTGGAGGACGAGGCGGAACTGGACACAGCAGGCGGCGTGAACTGGCCGCTGCTTTCGGAGCCCGAGCTCTCCCGCACCGGGGAGGACTTCTTCTTGGCTGGGCGGCTCTTGGTCCCGCTCCCGCTCTGCTGCTGCTGGCGGCATTTGGCACGGCGATTCTTGAACCAGACCTGCAGCGGGCCGGGTGGGGGAGAGTGTGTCAGGGGGAGAGTAGAACTTGCCACTCCCCCGCCCCTTGGACCAACACCCGGCCTAGGATCCGCATCCCTCTCCTATCGACGCCTCCTCCCCTCCCTATCTCCGACCCGGCCAGACCTTGCATTCCCTGCTCCTCCACCCTCCCCCATCCTTCTGCTCAAAGACCCTCCTCTGGCAAAGTAGGGATGTGCACTCCCCCCCACCCCCAGCGCAACTCTGCCGGAGGGCAGAACATTTGTGTCTGTCCAGCCAGAAGTTCAGCCATCTCTAAACTGATGCTGTTGGCTGCTTCCCAACAGACCTATGTATGTTTGGAGGCCCTGTCTTCTATGAATAGAGCTCAGTAAACTGCGGAGAGGCACAGAGCAGGCCGCGGAGTGGGGGACAGTCCCCGAGTTTGAGGCCGGAGCCCCTCCGCCCCTGCAGGTCAGGTGCTGGGCAGGGCGAGAATTTGGATGGGAGCAGGAGCAAGGCCAGGAGGCTGAACAGAGGCAGTACTCGGGGGACTAGGGAAGGAAGCCTGGGCAGAATTTCGTTGGACTTCTTGGCTCCAAGTGGGGAACCAAATAGGACAGTCATAAAGTTCTCAGTCCTCCTGGAAGGCCCCGGTACAAGACATGGCATTCCTGTTCTCTCGAGCCTCTGGGGGGAAAAAGGCAAGATAAAAGGCCTTTGAGGAGAGTTCTGAGTTATAATCCGAACAGTATTTTCGGGTCCCTTTCATCGCAAAAACAGAAACAGCAAAGCTGGTAGCCAGGTTTTGCGTTCGGCATCCTCTCCGGGCAAAGGAAATGTCTAATCAAACTGGCGCCACCCGTGGGGCGCACTCCCAGACAGGGCACCAGGCTCTGGCCAAGCCCCACTCTTCTATTTCCAGGATCCCCGGGATACAAGGCAAGGGCGGAGGAAGAATTCAGGACCCGGAAGGAAACTGCCAAGTCCTGGGGCGGCCAAAGAGGCAGGGGCAAGTGTCGGGCTCTCAGGGCACGTTACCTTCGGGAGCCTCGCTTGTCCTCCGGCAATCCTAAAAAGCACTTTGGATAGCAAAGGCGCCCCAGGGCCAATGGCGGAATCCAGGGCTCTAAGCTAGCTCCTCTAACTTTGGCCCCTCTGCCAGGCCCGGCCCAGCGCTAGGGGGAGTCTGAGAGGGGCTACCCAGCCTGTAAGCCCGCCCCGACACCAGACCCCCATTCCCAGGCCCTCTCCAACCAGCCCCAGCACCCCACCCCCGACCCTGAAGTCCCGCGAGCGCGCGCACCTGGACTCTGGACTCTGGCAGGTTGATCTTCAGCGCCACCTCCTCGCGCATGAAGATGTCAGGGTAGCGAGTCTTGGCGAAGAGTGCCTCGAGCACGTCCAGCTGAGAGCGCGTAAAGGTGGTGCGCTCCCGTCGCTGCTTCCGCGGGGTGGCTGAGGGGAAACGCGGGGGCGCGTCGGGTCAGTGGTGGCCACGCGGACTCGCGCTAGAGGACGCGGACCGGCCCCAGGCAGGCTCTGAACCAGGCCGTTGCAAAAGAAAGCCGAGCTCCGAGCAAAAACAACTCCCCAGAGAGGCCGAGCCTGACAGCCACAGGTGGGAGAAACTGCATGTGTGAGCGACTGGGAGCCAGTGTCTCCGGTACTCCAGGACTGCCCCCTTCCCTGCCTCTCAGAGGTTAAGAAAGGAAGAGAAGTTATACAATCTTTCTTCCTTCACTGCCCCCCTCCCAACACTCTCCCTGGCTGGAAGGTGGGGAAGGGGTGTGCAGAAACATGTCCTGGAAAACACTTTCCGAGGGAAAAAATGGGGGTGAAGAAGTGGAACCTAGAAAAGACAGCCAGGATTCTGCTCAAGTTGTCCACATCAACAGTGCAAAAGTTGGTGCAGGCCACCCGTCTAGAGGACAGTTTAATTAGGGAGGGAGAATCCCCCCTCCTCAGCTCAGCCAGTCGCTTTGCATAAGGCAAGCTCGGCCCTTCCTCTCAGAGCCTAGCAAGTGTCCATATTCCTCATTCAATGTTGGGGGGAAAGGCATAGATCCTTTCTCTCTCCCTCTCTCTCTCTCTCTCTCACACACACACACACACACACACGCACGCACACACACCACCCATGAGAAATCGAATCCGTGGGTAAATGCGCCCTGTGCTGGCAGTGGGAGCACAACGGGAGACAAGGTGCCCGTGTGGCCAGGCAAGGAGGGCACACGTCTCACATTTCCGCCGCCCCGGCCATCCTCACCGACCCGCGATTCTGCCCTGCGAGCCTGCAGCGTGTCCTGCACCGTAAGCAGACTAGGCAACCGGTTCCCTGGGCCGATCCACGACAAAGTTTGTGCTTAAACCCGGGAGGCTGGGGATCCCCAAGATTTGCAGGGGCCGGGGGCGGGGGCCGGTGCTCACCCGGATAGCCCACGGAGGGGTGTAGGAGGTCCATAGCCGGCCCGGCTAGGCCCAGCCCGTTCATGCCGTATGGGGGTTGTTTGAGGTAAGACATCATGCTAACAGCTGGGTGGAGGCGCCCCGAAGGATCCAGGGGGCCGGGGCCGGGCGCAGTGCGGGGCTCCCACTGCGCAGTCCTTCAAGCTCTGTTGCGTCTGGGGGCCCGGCCTATGGAGACACGAGACACACGGAAACCGTCACTCCCAGCCATCACGGCTTCCTGGTCTTGTCCGAGGCAAGGAGTCACAGGATGGGGAGGGGACGCCGGTTATGGAACTGTACAGGGCGGTCAACTCGGCTCTATAAGGCCTTAGCCCAAAGACCACAGCTTCTTTGAAAAGTAAAATAGTTGGATCATGATCTCCTCTTTTCGGGCTTGGAATGGGCCAGACACTCATAGGGCGACACTAGGAGTGAGGAGAGGTTAAAATCAGGGCCAAGCTTGGGAGGTCAGAGCCTGAACCGCAGAGTCGGCTAAGACTAGGCAAAATTCTGGTCGGGTGGGAACGGGCCTCACATCGCACAAGAAAACATTTGCTCGGCCCCCAGGCGGCAGGAGATCCAGAGCATGAGGCGTTGTTTCAAACGTCTTTGAAAGTGGGACGCACAGGTAGACTCCGGAGAGCCCAGGTGAGGCACTGCGGAGGGCTAGCGGCACCTGAGCCTCTCCAGGACGCATTGCCCACTTGGGAGAGTGCGACCTGCCAAAGTCTCCTCGGCTGGGTCCCGGCCCTAGAGCCTACAGCCGCCCTTCCAGTTGACTTCTCTGTGCCCAGCCGCTGAAAGACTGCTTACCCGGAATCCCACCCACACCTCGACCACAGTTTCAAGGCCAGGTCCCGCAGAGGCGACCAGAAAGGGTCACTGTACAGGTGGCGGTTCTAAGACGCCGCCCGAGGTCACCGGCGCCTCGCCACAGCCGCAGGCCGTTTTTCGTCAACGCAAGCCGGTCCTGGCTGCGGACAATGGGGTCCCGGCCGGGGTTAAAAGGTGACCTGCCCAGCGCCCCAAGTGTCTGGCGGATTTGGGAGGCCTGAGTGCAGCAGGTCCGGTGCGCTCCCCGCCTATCCTACTAGCTGAACCCGCGGCCGCAGGACCCGATCGAGACTAGAGAACTAGGCCTCTGGGGCGTAGCTCGCTCTGACCCGGGCTGGAAGGTCGACGCCTGGCTTCCCCAGCTGCCCCCAAACTGAGGCGCTACAATCAGGGGTCAGGAAGTGGCGCTGGGGGTGTGAGACTGAGACCCCAGAGGACCTGTCGCTTTACCCCGCTTCAAGGAACTCAAAGCAGACCTGGGACCCGGACTAGAGAGTTTAGGGAAAGAAAGAAGTTAGAGCTAAAGAAGCCTCCCGCTCCCGTCCCCATGGGACCTGGGCCGGGAGAACCTAGTTTGCAGGGAAGGCGACAGAAGGGAAAGAGCCTGGGCTCTGGGGCCGAAGGAGAATGGGAATCAGCCGCGGCGACTCATCTAGGCTGCTGCGTGAGTTTTCAGACTTTCTTCAAACTTAGCACTTCAGCTCGGTTACTTCGGAGGAGGCGGGGGAGGGGCGCGGGGCCGCAGCAGAGCTCCGGGGTCCTCAGCGCAGCAAGAGGGGAGCCAGGTCGCCTCCCAGCCCCGCCCACGTGCCGGGGACCTGGGAAGCGGGGACCCGTTTGAGGACGGGGAGGCAAGAACAACCGACGCATTCCCAGAGTCCCGGGCGGCTCCCGGCTTTCTCCTTACCTGCCCTCAGCTGCCGGGGCCGCTCACCATCTACCTCGCACCCTCACACGGACCTTCC
The DNA here is from genome assembly GCF_949987515.2 of Delphinus delphis. Taxonomy (NCBI): domain Eukaryota; kingdom Metazoa; phylum Chordata; class Mammalia; order Artiodactyla; family Delphinidae; genus Delphinus; species Delphinus delphis. Next base: position 37,324,865 of record NC_082694.2, read on the forward strand.
GGGCAGCCAACCTGCAAAACAGAGCAGCACAGGAATTACCCGCCGGGTTGGGCGGTTGGTCTAGGACCCCCGGATTTCTTTCTTTCCCCAACTTCCCTCCTCCCTTTCTCTTTCTTTCCAGTGGCTTTGTGCGTGTCCCTCCAGGTTTCACTTTATTTCATACACACACTTTGTTTGCAAAACCCTACACGCTCCCGAGACACTGCCTCGCCCAGGACCGCGCCGAAGGGCCGCAAGGAGGAGGGTGGGGGTGAGAGGGGCAGAGCTGGGAGGTGGCTCGAGGTTGCCGTGGCACTCCGTGCAGCGTGGAGGCGGTGGGGGCTGGGGAAGCCCCGCAGAGGCACTTCGGAAACTAAATAAATCAAGCGATTTACCTTGTCGGAGTGGCTTGTCTGGCCGGGTTGTTTAGGTGATTGGAAATGTAGCCTGATGAAGATTGATCACCTTTCTAATGCCCTCCCCGGGTATGTGAACGCGAGGTGAGTGCGTAACCGGGCTAGGCTGCCAATCCCTGGCCCCGCGCGGGCTGAGTGACAGGGAGCCGGGCAATGGCAGCACGAGCCGGGGGTTACCTCCGCGCGCCCCCGCCCTCCCCCGCCCCCTGCACCCCGCCCTCACCGCCCGCCCGCCCGCCCCGCCCCGGTCGCGCGCTAACTCCGGGGCTCGACTGGCGGCAAACGCGGCGCAGAGCGACGCGAGGAAGACGAGCGCAGCGAGGGAGCCCAGGCCGTGGAGGGGGACGCCGGTCCCGAGGCCGCCCCGGGGCTCCCCGCCCTTCTCTCGCCCTTTTGGCGCCCTGGAGGGAGTGGCAGAAGGAGGCGAGGTGCTGGAGAACCGGTTCTCGCTCTCCCGCGCGCCACCCAGCTCGGCGGCCCGGTGGGCGCGAGGACCCGGGAGCCGCGGGCTGGAGGGGAGCGGGCCCCCGGCCCCTCTCCCGGCGCCGCGGGCCCCAGTGTCTTCATCCACCGCGCCACCATCCGCAGAGGGACGCCGCGGGCGGCTCGTGCTGGCACAGGCTACTTTGCCGAGCGCGGGAGCAGCTCCCAGTGCGCAGATCCCGCCTCGGCGCCTCAGGACTCCCGCGCCTGCGAGCAGCACCCGCAGGGGAGGCATGGCCACTTACCTGCTCTTCGGCGTCTCCTGGTGTTCCCAGTCCCCACGAAAGGTGTTTGCAAATCCTAAACGCTTCTTTTGAAATGTTGGAGCGCAGAGTCCCCTCTCCCTTACACACACACTCTACTTCTGAATCGAAAGGTTTGGATAGGAAACTTTCTCTTTCACACTGTCTCCTTCCCGTTCTCCTTTTACAAGGGACAATTTGGTGGAAAACGTGGCCACAGACCCCTGCCCTCAATTTCTTTCCCACATGCCGCAGGAGCCTCCTTGAAGCGATCTCCCCGGATCGTTCGTACTGGCGAAGCCCATTTCCCAATCGAACAAACTTCTCAAACACGTCTACCTGGGTGGACTTGTCAAAGCGCAAAAAGAAAAGTGTTTTCGCCCCAACACTGAGTAAGGCAATTCTTTTAAATGGCACCTCCTCCTGAATATTAGGCACTTTACTCCCTTTCGAGGAATTCCTACCGCTTCTTCCTAATCCCCCCTCCCCTCCACCTCAACAGGCGGAGTGAAAAGTTTGAACAGGAGTAAGTGTGAGGGCGAGTCAAGGAGCCACCGGGCGCTTCGCGGTGGGGAGCGCGGGCGCTGCGGGGCCGCAAGGTCGGGCACCGAGAGCGGACCAGGCGCGGGGCGAGGAGGTGGAGGAGAAGGAAGGGGGAGCCCGCTGAGTGAAAAGGGGCCGCGGCCGCCGCTCTTCAAAGTGCTTCCCCCTCCCCCAAGCGACACTTTCCTTTGGAGTCCGAATAAAATACGGTAACAGAATATGATGGAGGGCACACTGTTTCCTTAACTGCTTCTCAAAGAACCCGGGAGATCTTCTTAGGACCTTTAATAAGGCTTTGGTCGGTCCTTTTGTTGATCTCTCAAAATCAACTCCTTCTAATTGAAGTTGGAGCTGAAAGCGAGCTAATGTTCAAAGAAAGTGGCCGCCAGGCTAACGAAATTACATTTTTTTTTGACGATGAGGGAACATCTAATCAAAGGGGCAAAAGAGGAGGGGTGGGAGTGGGGAAGTATGAAGGAGAAAAGGTTTTACAAGATCCTTCTCTGGTTCACAAAAGTCGGCGACACGGGCGCTTCTCTCCAGAACAAAGACACCGCGGCCCATTCACAAAAGGGAGAGAAAGAGAGAGAGAAAACAATAAAAGAACGGGAGAAAAGTAAAAACATGAACAAGAAAAAGACTTAACAGGAAAAGAAACTGCGCAGAGCGCAGCGCTGACCCGAGCGGGGACACACCTTTGGCTCGCGCAGGCCCCCGCAGGGAATAGTCCGCGAGGCCCAGGACTCCGAGTCCCCGAAATGTGCAGAGATTTAAGGAAAAAAACGAAATACACCCCCGCTTTCGGTTCCGGGGAAAGGCGCGGGCTGGAGCGCACTAGTGTGAGGGGGAAGAGTATGCCGGCGCCCTGGGGTGAGCTTCGGCGGCACTGCGTCCGTAGCCCGGCGCTACCCCGGCCGGGGCCTGTGCGCTGTGTGCCTGGGTTAGCCCTCCCAGGCCTGGGTGCGTGCCCTGTCCCAGTCCCGCAAACTCTCGCACTCCCGCCTCCTCCCGGCCCCGTTTGGCCTGCAGCTGCGGCGCTGGGCCGAGGTCCGGCGCGGCGAGGTGGGGCGGCAGTGCGCGCTGGAATGTGCTCAGGCGGTCCCCAGGGCCCGCCAAGCGGGAGCCGGGCGCTCTCGGTTCCAGATGCTGCCGCGGTCTCGGGGAAGTTGGGAGGTATCAAGTAGCACGATTTTTCCCCCCTAATGAGAGTATTTATCTAATCCCAAATTGCAGGCGAATTTTTTTAATGCTCAACCCATAAAACCCCGGGATTAAGAGAAGAAAAAGAGAGAAGAGGGGAGAGGGAGGAGAGTGGAGACGGGGGAGACTGAGATGAAAGTTTCTTGTATGTGGCGTAAAGGACTGAGGCGGCCGTCGCTAGGCAAATATCCAGGTGGGAGACGCTGGGCCAGAAGCCTCGACCGTTCCAGCAATGGCCGCAGCTCGGGGAGGGGAAGAGGGGGCCTCGCCCGGGGAGGGCCTGTGGACTCAGCTCGAGGGCCCCGGGCCGGGGAGGGGGCGTGGGAGCTGGGCCCTGGCTTTAGCATCCAGGTGACCTCGAGGCCGGGCCAGACTCTGGAGGACACTTGGGACAGGGGGAGGGGTTTGGCTCCGGGGCCCTGGGATCCTGGCCAGGGGCGGAAGTTCTGCACTGGCCCGCGGGCTGTGCCCAAGCCAGCCCGCTGCCAACACTCCTCCTCCTCCTCCTCCTCCTCGGCGACCCCCGGGCCCACAGCTTCTTTTGCCGCCGCGCGGGCTTTCGGATTGCCGGCCTCTAGGCGTGCTGGGCTCGCGCCTGCGCCCGGGAGGCAGCCTCTGGGCACCACGCGACGAAATCGGGATGCGGCGCCCTCGCCGCGGGCCTGACCCCGATGGTCCCCGGGGGCCGCGCTCCGCCGCCGCTGCGGGGCGTGCGGGCGCCACAGAGCAGCCCAATGGAAACCCCGCGAGGCTCGGGACTGAGGCAGGAGGGGCAGGGAGACGGGCAACAAATCTGGGGCTAGCGAAGGATTGTCACTTGGCAGGTCGCGAGCGGCTTGGGGGAGCCGCCTCTCTGCGAGGCTCCGCGAGAGGGAAGGTTCCCCGAATCCGAATCCTGCGTAAATGGAGTGGGTGACGCCGGTCACCCAAGCCCCAGGCTGCTCCGGGCTGATGGTTTTCGTCTGCCGGTTTCCCTGGGGTTAGGGCCGGGTTCTGAGAGCTTCCCCCCAGGAAGCGGTAGCTCCCTCTGCTCTCCTGCTCTAATAAAGACGGCAAATACCCGATTTCATTTAGTTCTGATAACTTTTCAATAACTTCTTAAAATCCTTGTCGTGAAGAAATTCTACCGTAGGAAGGTTTTATCATTTTGAAAGACTGGCGGCTGCATAGTTTTCGAAAGGAATTTGTGTGTGTATTGGTATAAATATTTGTCTGTATATGTACATATATGTATACGTGTATATATGTATGTATGATCTAGGCTAACGTATAAATGCTAGTGGACTGTTTTCTCTGTCTCCAGACTTGTTGAACGAGCTTTCTTTGTTTCAGGACACCTCTGTAGAGGAGTGATGGAAACTACCATAAAATCGCCAGTTTTTTCTGTAGCTTAGAACTTCTGGTTGAAAGTTCCCTTTCCCTCATCTCATACACACACACCTGCACACACTTACCCTCCTCCTCCCCTCCAACAATAACCCTCTTCCTTTCACTTCGGCATCTACAGTCTTGCCGGTTATCAGAAGTCATAGTTCTTCCTCATATGAGTGCAAAATTATAACAATGGAAAATTACATTTTTTTCAGTGCTGTGGAATCACAAATCTCAAATCGTTAAGAGAGGACCCTCTAAAAGATGATAGTTTACACTGCTTAAGAAAATATGACTAATTGCTTTTCAATTCGCATTCGTGTGTCAGCAGGGCCCCTCTGGGGTGGTGTAAACTTATTCAGCTCCAAATACAGACCAGTATCCTGCCCTGCATTCAAGAGGACCATTTTTCCACATGAAAAGTCTTATGAATACAAAAACTTCTCAAGTTTTCATTGCAAAGAAGTAGCAGCAGTGTTTAAGGTAAGAAAGTTTCTGCTTTTATTGAAAATTTATATATGACTCAGTATTGTAATAAATAAACAGATAACCATTTTCACAAAAAAATGACAGTGCTATGCTAGAGAAGAAAATATTAATTGGAGGATTTACTCATAATGGCAAGACAGACTTTTATCAATACAGAATAAATATTAACACCATTCTTGAGCCAATTTTGAGACCCAACAAAATGTAGGAACCAAGCTAGATGTAATAAATAATTATCCAGAGAAAAAGATGGCGCATTCTCAAATGATAAGACTGTCTTTGTAAAGTGATGCATGTCAATTAGTCCCATCCTTACAGCTCACTTCAAATCACAGGACTTGTTTCAGGCTACGTTAAAGGGCCATCCTCCGAAGAAAGCAGAGGAGAAGTACCCTATTATCTTCATAGTGAAACGCAAAACAACTGCAGAAAATCCCACTGGTAAATAGAACACAGTTTAATAAGTAAATTGAAGATGATCTAACTATAAAATTTAGGTAACAGACTCAGTGTTACATATGGCAGGACTGGAAAAAAATCATTCATGACATTTTCCTTATCCCTCCCTCTTAAGCCCCCTCCCACCCCTCATTATGCTATTAACAATAACAACAACAACAAAAATGTTTTAAAATTTTTCTCCATCAAAAAATGAGGGAAAATAATGAGGGAAGAGTTTTCTTTTCTTTCTTCTTTGAACAGTTTCTTGAACACTCCTAATACCAATCACTCACAAGATGTCTGTGCAACCTATTTTACATGATTTCAAGGAAATGATTAACTCACACACACACAATCCTTAAACAAAGCTATTTCGGAGTTCTGTACACTGTCTGGAAAAAAGGGAGGAAAAGAGGTGGTGGTAGTGGTAAAGAAGTACAATCCAGCCAAACAAAATGTTAAAAGTTTTAAATCAACAACGAGAATGACTTTTTCTGGTCTGGGGACCCAAGGCTAATAAAATGTTGGTCAAGATTTTGGTCTGGCTTCTATTGCAGAACACATTTCTCTTCTTTCTTGGCCATCTTGCCTTTGTTTTGCTCCAGAGTTCGCTCCAAATGCTCGTCTTCTTCTTCGGCCCTGGAAGTCAAACAGGAAACCAAATTATTTTTCTTCTTGGAGCACAGAGCGGCACTCTCCTCTCGCCCCGCATTCCGAGCCCCAGAGGGAACGGGGTTCGCGGGGCCAGCGGGAGGCTGCCCCGGCCCACCCGGGACCTCTGGACTGAACTTTCCGAAAACTTCTCGGCCCCTCAGCAGGCGGCAGAGCCTCGACCCCGACCCCACCGCCCACTTACTGCTTCTCCTGCGCGTCCAGGTCCCTGACGAGCGCGTCGCGCTTGTCCACTAGGGCCACCAGCTCATCCAGCAGGAGCTGCTCGCGTCGCTTCTGGGCCTCGGTCTTCTGCCAGTCTGCAGGGGACGGGAGGCTCCTTACCCACCCGGTCTCCCACCCCACCCGGCCCTCCCCTTCCCGCCTTTTCCAGTTCCCTTTTATTTCTCTGCAAACCATATTACAGAGCCACTAGCTAGTGTTTCACGGAGAGTTTGGCCGTCGTGATGAGGATTTCGCCCCTAAAACCCTACTTTCTAAGTATTTTCCGTAGATGGAGACGGCTACGGGCTGGGCTGGAACCTGCAAGAGACCAGGTGTGCGCCGGTGGCCAGCGGAGGTGCGCATCTGATGTCAGCCAAAGTGGGGGAGGGAGAGCTGGAGGCCCAGAAGAGGTCGGCCCGAGCGGTGAGGGGGGAATGTGGGTGAATGAGGAGGCGGGAAGCAGAGATGGGCGATAAAATCACCCTGAAAAGGCTAGAGAATCTGCCTGAGAACCTATCCTCCTCCCCCACCCCCATGCTCACCCCATACAGCCCATTCTTCGCTAATTTCCTCTTCGCTCTATTTTAGCAGTTGGATGTATCTCACACTGGGCGCCATATGCTTCACAATAACTTTAAAAGTAGTGAATCGGCTAATTAGCATTTTTCTTTGAAGTAAAAAATAAATTTGCTCTGCAACATTACACTGCAGCTCTCGATCGCATCACAGCCAGTTTTCTTTTGGAGAGGTTTGCTGCGTGGTTTCAAATCAAAGCACTTTTGCAAAGGAAAAATTACATACTTCTTTTTGAAACCCCGGTTGGAAAATCCGATGGGCAGTGCTCCTTCCATGGGAAGGGGCAGTTTTTTGACGGTTTTAGGCCCCAATAATATATTTCCTAATCATTGCTGGTCTGATAATTTCCTTAAGATGAGCAGCAGTTTCGTTTAATAAAAACAGGACCAAATCGAACATTTAAAGCACTTTTGAAACCAAAGCCAACTGCTCTCTGGCCAGACTGTAAGGGCTTGTAGCTGTCAATCAACCCCCAGTCTACCCCGCCTCCCTCATTAGGAAGGTAAACAATGAAAAGAAGAAGTAGATGATGAGGCAGATAGCCGAACAAATGAGGACCTAGAGGGAAACAGGACACCAGCTTAAAAAAAAAAATACCCTGGCCACTGACTCATGTAGCCCCCTCCCCCAGCAAATGCACTTTCCAAAAAACAGAGAGGAGTGCAATCCTTTCTGGTTTCTCTCTTCTCTCTCCATTGCCCTGGGCAATCATGTTAAAACTCACATGGCTGGTGCTTATTCAGATAAACCCAACAATGCACACCGCTGGTTACCATGTGAATCTTCACAAACCACACAAGAATGTGCTGGTTCAAATCCCCCCGACCCCCTCCAAAGCAAAATTTATTCAAGACAGCAAACTGCTCAGCAGCTTTATGAAACCAAATGGAGCTAGAGGGAATTCTATCTTGTATTTACAAATTAAAAATTAGATGCATCATCATGCAATAAAGGTTAGAATAGCAGCAAAAAGCTAGAATAATTTATTCTATTTTATCACTATTCCTTTCATTACAAGCTCGAATACATACACACATATATATTAAACATGCCATATATTAATTACCCACATTCGATACAAAACATCACAAATAAGTACATTAAATAATTGGTCACATTACATTCTTATTTAAAAAGAAGTGAAGTATTCTATTGCATAGAGGGGAATAAAGAAACTATTGCTATGGAAAGTTTTTTTCTTAATGTAAAAATTTAAAAAATAATAATGAAACAGCAAAACTGGAGAAAAGCCATATCTATCACAATTTTATTCCTTGGATTTAAATGCAACTGAGGTCAGGAATGCTGGACAATTTTCTAATCTGGTTCTTGTTCTTAATCAGTTTCATTCTACACAGCAGATAAATTAATAGACTCTCCAGGTTGGAAAGATCTTAAAGGTCATCTAGTCTAATTTCAGGTAACTGTAGTTCTAGAAATATTAACTCAGAGAAAAACCTGCTAAATTTGTAAAAGATTTGTAACTAAATTTTATAATTATTAAGATTACCAATTTTGATGAATATGGATTTTTCCATTTCCAACCTCAAGAAATCATTCTGATTATAAGCTTAATTTATAATTCTTTACTTCCAAAACATTTTGATAAGAGCTTTACTACTGGGAAATAAAATTTCTCCACTGTAAACTTAAAAAATATAATTAAGTTGAAAATTACAAAATTTTTTTAAAGAAAAAATAAATTTTAATGACACATAATCTTCTTGAGTAAATTATTCCTTCCCTATATTTGACCAGTCACTTTTAAGGTTTTAATTAATAATTAGAAATATCAATATTTCTTTAACTTTTTTAAAAATAAGGTTTTAACAATATGGATAAGAGAGGAAACAATTTTATATTTTTAATCCATTAAGTATTGAATAATTTAAAAAATCTTAACCTTTTCCTAGCTCAATGCTGACATTTCACATAACTGTAACAAAAACATTTTTAAATTATGAATATTTAGGTAATTTTCATCATCTTACAAATTTAACTGACATTAGAATTTTAACTGTTTCAGCATAAATTTATAGGTTTTTTTATATTAAATGTGTCATCACTACATTAATATCTATCTACAAATAATTAGTCAAATTGTGGAGAAAATAGCTATGCGCAGTGAGTAGATTTTACACTAGCAAAACTACTTTTACTTTGGATTTGCTTTCTCACAGGAGTAAATTTATACACATTCACACACATATTTGAATGCTAATTTGGGAAATTAAGTAAACTATTTTGATGATTTAAAAAAATTTGATAACACCTTTAAAATTGAGCAAGATTCACATTTGTATGTTCAAAGGTCTACATTTAAAAATTAAAAAATTCCTCTTTAAATAGCTTCACCTAGATGTAATGTCATGTTTTAAAAGCCTGAATGTAAGTTTATATGTTACTTGTTATACATTTTAAGAAAGGATTACTCACCTATAACAGCTAGCAGGATGCAATGACTTTGCCTTGGACAGACTACAATGTGGGTTTTGATTAATTTAAAGATTCCAGTGTACTTTTGCTACAAAAGCCATATCCTCTCACAACAAATAGGATTAAGTTTTGATGCTGCATTTGAGCCAAAGTGTTAAAATAAAGAGATTCTGTTTATGTCTATCTGCACTGAGCTGTTTTGTTAATCTAAAAAACTCTTTTTTTATATATAGGGCCAATTATTCATTCCCTGATTCAGTTTATTTGCTGAAGTTGATAATTACCTTGGAAAAAAGGCAAAAGAAATACCTATAAACACTTTAATAGAAAGGACCTAAAGTTCTTGTAGTAAACCTTCAACCTTGCCACTATAAATAAGCCTGGCACTTTGATGAAAATTAACACTAGTTTTGTAAAGAGCACATTGGGGGATTGCAGTCAAGTCTTATCTTTAGTTCCAGTCAACTAGCAATCCTGAAAGAGTTTGCATCATCATCAGAGCAGGCCATTTGATAGGATTCTACCGCTGTACCTAATCAATCTATGGAAGACTGTGGCTGTGCTGTGTAACAAAGCTAAAATAGATTTACAAATGGGGTTTTAGGGGATAAGCTCCTCCACAGGATTACATATTGATTTTAAATATAAAAAGCTTATCATATAAGCCATAACTACAAAAATAGTGAACCTATGCATAAATCCCTTTAGAAGAGCACCCACTTCAAACTCTAAGCCAAGAATAAATCAAGATGTACAAAATCCTAGAGAAGATCCATTTCTTGTGCAGAAAATGAACACACCACTTTCCAAAAGCCCACCCCAATGTGTGCAGAAATGAATTTATCTTTCCTGAGGGGGCATTAAATAATCTGGAACAGAAAAACTATAGGAAAAGTATCTGAAAGATGCTTGTTAGCTTAAGGGATCCTACAACTTAGCTCAGTAGAGTGAAACTCCTGCAATGAAAACACCTCAGGGAAAAAAAAAAGGCCAAAGTGATTATGGATTCTCAGAAGAATGGATATATTGAATGTTATTATTATTATTTTGCTCTCAAACCAAGCTGTTAATACTTCTTTCACTGGACTATGACTATTAATATTCTGTGCTTTTCTCCTAGTTAATGGTTTCAGTAGTAGATTATTCAAAAATATTTTAGTTTATTTATTATGAAAACCATCTTATGGCTACTAAGTAGAAGAGATGGGAAAGAAAAGAGGAAGGGACTTTAAAACAAAGGAAAGCAAAACAAAACCAATTAGTGTTGCCTGTTCATGTGTTTTTCTGTGGTGTTTTAACACTCTGAAAGACTACTGAATGCGTGTCCATTCTAAGGGCTGGCTCAGAGGATACTGTCTTCAAAGAACTGATGATCACGATGCTCAGTATCACTCTAGGACAGCTCAGGCCACATATTGCCCAGGCTAATGGGACAGGCCTCTCTCTGAGAAAGTGTCTTTATTTGTATTCAACAGGCTGCTTCTTTCCTCAAGTCTCTTTTGCCCCTCAACTAGCAACAGAAACTGGCTGAGAGATTTAAGGCACAATCACACATGGGACAATAGTATTAATTAAAAAATAAAACAGAACAAAACCACAAAAAATTAACAATTGTATTAAAGGTGTATGAAAAGAAAAACATTAATTTTTTTTCTCTTCTTCAAAAATATTACTTTCTACTGCTCTTCCATGTGTACAAGGGGAGCAGGCAGAAAAATGTTAGATTATTTAAGACTGTAGGTCTATTATATAGGGATAGGATGCCAATGAAACTGGGATGTTTTATATGTATTATGGCCCTCCTTTAAAGATGGTACTATTTGGTAATAATACTGGTTTTGGGATAGAAGCAATATCTGCCTTAAAAGTCAACTGTATTGTATCAAGCTGTATCTTAGGGTTGATTTAACTTACTATACATGAGAAAGTAAATTTTTAAACATTGTAATACTCTGTATTGAGCATAATATATAATTAATCTATAAAGAATAAATTGTATAATGAGTTATACATACTATATACAAACACATTTTATATTATACACACACACACATATATATATATATATATACCATATAAATAGTATTTGCTATACCTACTTTTCAAATGACTATTTAGCTTTCCAATCTCTTTTAAGACTATACCATGACTACAAAAATTATAGCAAGAGGAAAAATACCATTTAGTATATTTGTGCATTTTATTCAGTGGCAAGTTTCACAGAACTTCTTAAATAATTTTGACAAATTTTATAGTCATTATTAGTGATATAATTTGATAGCCACTTGAAGGAAATTAGCTATCTGAAAGCCTTTTAAATAAAGTAAATCTAATTTATAAATTAGGACATACAAATGTTGTTAGTCATATTTATCAAATATTAGGAATATAAAAGTAAGAATAAAACTTCTATAAATGTATAAGATACTATTTAGATAAACAGCATGTATTTTATTTACTAACAATTTTAATTAAAATATTTTAAAACATATGGTTTCATTTGAATTTCTCTTACAAACTTAAATTCCCAGTTTCTGAACTAATTAGAATTGACTTCTTATGGATCAGGTACCTTATCAGGTGAAGAAAGAAATTACAATGGACAGTCAATGCATGTGTTAAGAGGTCAATACAGAATAGGAAAATCAATTTGCATTGATTAGACAAAAGGTCCATTTTACAGAGCCCAAAGGATTAGCTTTTAAGTGGACATCTTTGAACTATAAGACATTTTCAACTAAGAGGTATAAGGAGAACAGCATTCTAAAATAGTAAGAATTTTAAAAAAATAAGCATATATAGTAAATGCCATAGTTAAGCTAGCTGATGTTTATTGATATTATGAACCATGCTTAGGATTACTATATATGTAATTCATTTAAAAGCTTTATATAAAGTGTGAAAGTGTTGCATTTATCTCATATGCCGGAATCTTTGCCTGATTATTCACTTAATAGGAGCTGGAATCTTAAGAACTATAGCAGACTGGACAGTTACATATTTGTGTTGACATCAATTAAATATTAAGGTAAAATTTAGAGTATGAATGTGAAAAATCAAAATGATAGATCTTTCTCAAACCTCTTTAACTTGCACATAGTAAAATGAAATCATTTAGTTATATTTTCCATTTAATGGACATTTAAGCTTACAGACAAAAGATAAGACAATTTTATGTTTAATAGCAAGCATAACGATGATCTGAATTAGGGTCCTTAGGTTTTACATGACTATTGGTTTCTGACTCTAAGGCATTTATTTGCAATTCCTGTAGGTCCTTAGTCAGACCACACCTAGTGAGACCAGAAGTGTATTACACTCTTTAAATCTCTTTGACAACTGACACCTCAAACACCTCATTCGGCCATGGCATCTCTTACCTTCAATGGCTAGCATTGCCCGCAATTCCCGATTCAGCAGCTCATATCGTCGTTCTAAATCATGTTCTTTTTCCCTAGGCAAGTTGCAAAAGTTCATCAATATGCTAATTACTAAATCATTAAACACTTAAAAGAACCTTTAGGTTACATTGATTTTAGGACTCATAACTGACTGTTCTCTTTAACTTTAAGCCACTCAAAACAAATGATACACAAACCTAAAACCTTCCTCAGGTTGAATATTTAATAGTGCTATTATTTTTCTCCTTCAATTTTGAATTGCACAGAAGTATATTCTAATCTGTGGATAAGTAGCCTCAATCTTCAATGTTTCTTGTATTAAGTGCCAGGTATAAGGTTATTTTGTAGAATATTTTTCATAATTCGCAATAAACACTTTTTTGTCTAGAACTCTGTGTGAAAAGAGTACAAGAAACATGAAAGTACCACCAGTGAAAATTTAATATAGAGACAATTAAAAAGGCAAGATTAGTTAAGTTCTGCACTTCTTCATAACTCCTTTATCAAGTTCAGGCATGGCAGAAATGACAAAAATAGAGGTTTTCACTAAAATAAAACATGTAAGCCTGCTTCTTCCCACACTAGGTGGCATAATATAAGAACATTGTTAGTGAGAAAAAGGAACAAGCATTAAGTCCTATGTGAACTAAATGCTAAAGACTGAAAATGCTTACATTTGGTCTAGTCTCCATTTTACTGTAATTCTTGCAATCATAAAAAGGTCACTTCTGTGTAAATTATTAATCTTTTACCCCAAAATTTAGGGTAACATCATTTGTAGAATACAAAGTTAGTTTTGTCCTTATTAAGACTTATTTTAATTTTTAACTGAAAATTTGATGTTAAATAAACTTCAATTTTATTTCTTTTCCCACTAAATATAAACCAAACATCCTTTTTATGCACAAGTGATTTCTTAAACACAAAAATTGTTTATATTACTTGGCTTTCTATATAATAAATACATTTTTTCAGTATCTAACACTCTAAAATTCTTACTCTTAAGGTAAAAATTGGTTATATACTATTTTTAATTTTATTTTTATATAAAACATAATCTCTAAGGAAAGAAAAAACATTAAGCCTAATAAGAATGAAACCCCCAAAAAAGACAATGATGGAAAGCCTAAGATTCATCAATGTTGTAGGAAAAACAAGCAAAGTCATAAGTACTTACAGGAGAGAGAGCTGGTTCATTCTCCTTATTAAGGCGTTTTTCTTATTAACTAACACAAACCACTCCTGCATCATAGCTTCTTCTTCTTCTGTGTTCCTTCCTATAATTTAGGAAGAGATATTTCTTATTCTATTGACATTTACAAGCCAAATAATAGTTCAGCACAAGTGTTTTGTTTTTTTTCTTTTTAACACGAAACATATTTTAGCTATCCCAACAGTACAAGTTAAACTGTTTATAACAACATCAGATTAAGGTCCGAGGCCTGAAAAAAGAAATCAATATTTAAAAATTCATAAGCCAATCTCCAAAGCTGCTATTATTCACCTTGTATATTTCAGTCCCCCGAACATATTTACAGATCATACTAAGTACAATACTAAGTACAGTTAAAAAAAAAAAAAAAGTGTTGCAACTTTTAAATCCTCCCCAGAGGCTGACTTGTTATTATGTTTCAGTGAGGAACTCGTGGTGCTGACAGACATACGGTCATGATAAAAATAAATAAATTAATTAAAAACCACATTAAAAAATCATTATGAGAATTATAAGACTACCAGTAAGGTCAGAGAAGTCAATAGATTTTGTGAGAGCTTCCACCTGTAACAACTTGCTTTTTTTCTTATTTTCCTCCCCCAAAGCAAACTAAAGGTATACATACATATACCATTCCAGAACTCATCATCCCTAACAGGGTAAACACTTGCAAATTATTTTAAATACATTGTAAATGAACAAGCTACAAAAATACTTAGAGCTATCTGTGAAAAAACATGATGAACATAATAATGTTCCGTAAATGAGAAAACATTTGAGCAGAGAGATGATTTAAAATTTTAGATTATAAATTTACTGATTGTACATTTAAAATTCATTTTCCCTAATATCCATTCCATCATCTGTACCACCCTTCCCCTCAAAAGGCCAGTATGTCAAGGATTATAACATATAGCATATATTTGGTATTGTTCATGCAGAAGTAGGCCACAATCATACTCAAGAAAAATATTAATTCCCCAACCCTCTTCCTTCCTCTCCCTTCAAATTGTATCTAGTCAAATTTACAATTCTTTGACTTTTTTTTTCTGAATTTCGCCCATGATTGGTTTACTGTTTTGCTAGACCATTATTTAATAGTTCAGTCCAACTTCTAGATAGATTCATAGGGTTAACTTAAATATCTACTAAAAAATTAAATATGCCAGGCGAAGACTAAATAGCCTAGTCAATTTCCTAAGTTTCATTTTCTTCTTAAGTGAGATATTTTCTTTTAACTTTCAAACACACTACCAGTCCATTAAAAAATATTCAAACAATACAGAGGTATAATTGAGTAAAAAGTCAAGGCCTCTTTCACCACCCCCACCCTCTCCAATTCCCCCATCCACCTCCCTTCTCCAGAAGTACTACTGCAGTTTAGCGTATCTTCTTCCAGACCACATACGTAGCTATGTCTATCACATACAGGTATATACCTTATCTGGACACATACAGGTTTCTTTAACATAAGGACCCTGTGATTTGTTGTTGTCATGCTGTTTGAAGATCTACTTCATTCTTTTTTAATACTTGCATAAATGATGGATGAACCATAATTTATTTACCTGTTTCCACATTAACAGAAATTTGAAAAAATCTTTAGAATGAAAATCTAAAATAAAGAGCTGATCTGTGTGCAAAAGATTAAACATGTATTTCTGAGCATCCCTGTAAAATAGATATCTGTTGTTCATTATTAGGGAAAATAGTGAGAGGATATGTGCTTTCATTAAAGTCTGTTAAACTTTATGGTATGAAGCAGATCTAGGATAGATTCTTTGAGTATGAACAAAGGTCTTTATTGTTTTACAGCATTTTTAATCTCTCTTTTAGGGTAGCTGGTTTTGTATTCACTTTGGACCATGTGATGTCTTGACACTGGTCATGTGATATAGGCTGCGATAGGCACAAATCCCTGGGTAGCAACAAAAGAAGAAAGAGTAAAAAGAAAAAGCTGAGAAAAAGCTTGCAATTTGGAAAAAGGCCAATTGTACCCTGGTGAAGGCCTTTTTGATCACTGAAATGACACATGTGTGCAATATTAATAGGTGCAGTTTTTATGATATTTTGTTTTCTGATTAAAGACTTAATTCTTGCATTCATAACCTAAGTGGTTTCTAAAAATATACACATATTAAAACTTTGTTTTGAGTTTAACCTAACCTGTAATTGAGGCTTTCAGGCAATAAGACTAGAAGCAACTAGCCTATTTTTAAATTAGCATCATTTTCTTCAATGGAAGACTGCTTCCTTGAGAATAACAATATTGATGTGGTACTGTGTTATTTTCAGTTTAACTCATGCCTATGATTTCTACATAAGAATAAAATAACTGTGTTATTTTCAGTTTAACTCATGCCTATGATTTCTACATAAGAATAAAAGATCCACCTCCCCTAACTGCTAGGAAATGAGAAGAGTCTCATGTTTAAAAAGGGAATAAGCCAAACAATAAGAAATATTTAAAGACATATTATTCAGTGCTACATAGATTATATAAATTAACTGAAAAAAACATATTTGAGGTTAAATCAATTCTGTATCACTAACTCCTTATCTGAGATAGTACACAGTGATGGAAATCTATACTTAGCCTAGTAATAAAAAAATTAAATTTTCTTCTAATACATCATTACACTATTGTTTTTAGGGATTTAAAATTTTTTTAATTTAAAAAGCTTTTAAAAGCCAGTAAGTTGAACCATTACAAATTAATCCTGACTTTAATAACTGGTTAAAGACCCCTTTAGCTTTATAAGTAACAAAAAATATTAAAGCCTGTGATCACAGTGAGCTTTTCTCATTTCTCCTCTAACCATTTGTTATTTAATCCAATACTAGTAATCCAATTTGTCCATCAGACTTTTAAAGGGCAGAATGCAACTTCCTCAGCTTAGACACTTTTCAAAGTACAATATATTTTTCAAATGAATGCTGGATGTTTCATTTTTCCCAACTATTCCTAGCTCTAATGCATGAGGAAAAAAAGAACAAGATGAACATTGTTCATACTGATTAAGTAAGAGCTCATTAAAGAGCTGTCAGTGCGGTACTTTGAATATGCATGAAGCATATAATCAGATCTAGTACCGTCACTAGAGGAGAATACGGTAAGTACAAAGGATTGATTTAATTACTTAGAGTGGGCTGTGGTGGTAAAGCAGTCTTGTTAGTGCAAAAAGAAAAAGAGGTTGTATTCTGGCACTGTTAGAAAAAAGGCAGTTTTAGCTTCTGACACAATACATAATCTCAGAATAAAGCACTTTACATTGTAGCTTAAAATGAAGATTGTCATTATTTTATAAAATGGCCATAAATCATTTTATCTTGTTTAAACTCACCTAGTTAACTACCTCTCTTTCAAAATTATCTTTAATTTGTAATCACAACTACAATTTTATCACCTTAGAGTCAATACTGATACTTTAAATTTTTTTCAGTTTCATGAACTGAAAAGTTCAAAACCTATATTATTGAAGCCCATTTTGAAATTAAAAAAATGACAAAACACTACAGTTCAGTACACAGTGACTAAAATGTGAAAGCATGGCCGGGTTGTTAAACTATATTTTAAAACAGAGTGCCTCATGTTTATTATAAATATACTACCAATAAAAACATCACCTTAACATTTTAAAGTATTGACTAATATAGTCTCTGGTAATGTTTTTTTCTACTTTGTTTCCTTAAAGAATTCTGTTTTGTTATTTTGCCTTGTGGAATGTAATGTCTTTCTGACATCACAATCTCTTATTGTCAGTTTTATGTTTTAATCAATTATTATAGCTGAGTATGATTTATAAAAACTATTAAATAATGAAGAGTAATGAAAATAGCAGGAAAAGTAATATGTAAATATGACTTCAAATCATTCTTCCTATCACATAGTTAACAAAAACCACTTAACACAAAGCAGCATAATATAGCACTACATGTAGTATAAATACTTAATAAACGTTGGTTGACAACTGCCTTTATATTCCATCTCCTCCCTCCCAAAATGATTTAAAGTTAAGATTTAACTTAAGAATTCATTTCTTCACCCAGGAACATGTATGTAGTTTTCATTTGTTTTTTCCAAAGCAGCATTCTCAATGTAAATTTTAAAATGAACAAGAGGAAAGTGATGTTAAAAACCTGAAATTATGAGTTATATTTTCAAAAACTGTCTACTAGTTAACCTTTCCTAATTAATCTTTCACCATAAGCTTATTGTCTATTTAGAAAGATATATTTTCAGACAGTGCATTCTTTTTTTTTTTTTTGCAGTACGCGGGCCTCTCACTGCTGTGGCCTCTCCTGTTGTGGAGCACAGGCTCCGGACGCGCAGGCCCAGCGGCCATGGCTCACGGGCCCAGGCGCTCCACGGCATGTGGGATCTTCCCGGACTGGGGCAAGAACCCGTGTCCCCTGCATCAGCAGGTGGACTCTCAACCACTGCGCCACCAGGGAAGCCCAGTGCATTATATAAATGCAAAATAAGGAACAATACAATTTTAGCTGAAAAGAAGAGGAATTCAATGGGAAACAAAGAAAACACAGAGATGAAGGCACTGTTGAAACATATACACAAATTCAAGATTTTCTACTATGAAAACATTATATAATGCTGAAATCTTGCCATAGCTCCATAGTGGAGATGGCTGACTAGTGATCACATATGGCCCTTAAAGGACACAACGTAGCAAACACAAACCAAACATAAAAACAACAAAGCTGCCATTACAAATTGTCCCTATGGTATGATTACACGTATATGATAACCTCTGAAAGATTTAGTATATTAAAATAGAGATACACATGAAGGTATCCAACTAACTGATACTGGCCAAACATATTTTAATAACACAGGAGGTGAATTCTGGTAGATTTACTTAATGGATGAGAAAGATTAATTTACTGCAGTTACATAGGGTCATGGACACATGAACTCCAAAGCCAACATCATTACAGGACTCCAGTGCTCCAGTTTTAGAAAATATTTTAAGCTTAGGAAATAGAGCTTTATTATGAAAACAAATTTTACTATATGAGCAAACAGTTGATAAATGTTTCCACACTAAGAAAATCCTCTAACAGCAATCAATGTAAATGAAGAATCTCATAATCCTTATTGATGTCTTCAGCAATTGTCTTAAAACTATTTGGTCAGGGCTTCCCTGGTGGTGCAGTGGTTGAGAGTCCGCCTGCCGATGCAGGGTACATGGGTTCGTGCCCCGGTCTGGGAAGATCCCACATGCCGTGGAGCGCCTGGGCCCGTGAGCCATGGCCGTTGAGCCTGCGTGTCCGGAGCCTGTGCTCCGCAACGGGAGAGGCCACAACAGTGAGAGGCCCACATACCGCAAAAAAAAAAAAAAAAAACTATTTGGTCAGCATGATATATTTGTTATAATATTAAGTATATAAACTTTGGGGGAAAATCCTGTCTCCTTTTGTTGAAGTAAAATAAAAACTAACCCATTCTCTCAAAATAAACACATCTTTTATTTACCCATTTAGTAAAACAGAATGTGGGGAGAGATTCAGGGCAACATCTCTCTACAGATAAATTCTGACAGACTTCTATGGACATACCTATGCAGGAGGAGGTATAGACAACTTCACAAAAGCTCTTCCTCCTTAGACTTATACAAAAGAAAATGCTATTTCTAAAGGCCAGAAATTAACAGCAATCTTCTTGTGCCAACTTCTTAATAGAGTCTGAACAGACTTTTTATGCCAAAGGTCAGTGCTTAATTTCTCAAAAGGTAAATTAAGCACAAACTTAATATAGTACAAAAATAAACTGAAAAGTATGAAAGTAATCATCATCAGAAAATTCACAACCAATAAAATTCTTTGTATTTACTTACAGTCTAGTATATTTAAAAAATTACATGTGGGATGGAGTTGCTTCCATAACTTTTCAGTGCTCTTAGCCTTTAAAAGTATTAATATGACCCACATTTCAGGTAATGCATGACTATTTTGACTGTTGACAGATAGATATTTGGCTGAAGTCAAAACACTCAGAACTCTGAAACTGTATTTATTTTTCAAGTTGCATTTAACATACTTTGTAAAATGGGATAAAATACAGTGAGTCACTTTTATATGCATCATTCAACCAAACACACTAATGTCTACTTGGAGGATCAACTGGGCATCCTCCAATAAGGGGAAAACTTGAATTGTGAGCCACACTTACAGATGGATAGCTTCCCCTGCCAGTTCTCCCCTTTCTTGAAGCCCCCTTTGTTTGGCCTGCACCTGGCAGACTCTTCTCTACCCCCTCCCTCTCCTAGAGCCTTCTTGTAGTCATGTCATGGAAATGACTTTAAAGAGTGGCCCTAGAAGTGACAGAGACATTAATGTTAAAGATGAGCATTAACAGTTGAATAAAATTATTTCTGGAAAAGTGGGAGTGGAGAGAAACAATATTTCTAGATTAATGTATCTTAAGATGTGATTTTTTTTTTTTGCGGTATGCGGGCCTCTCACTGTTGTGGCCTCTCCCGCTGCGGAGCAACAGGCTCCAGATGCACAGGCCCAGCAGCGATGGCTCATGGTCCTAGCCACTCCGCGGCATGTGGGATCTACCTAGACCGGGGCATGAACCCGTGTCCCCTGCATCGGCAGGCAGACTCTCAACCACTGCGCCACCAGGGAAGCCCAAGATGTGATTTTAAGTATATATAGAGAGATAAATTAAATGTTACAAGAGATATTACTAAAGTTTTATATATTCAAGAAGGTCAAAATTTCTGGGGGAGATCTTCTCATTGGGAGAACAGGGGTTTATCTTTTTTAAAGTCATTTGGGCACACAGTTTTTTATGTGGTGGTCTGGGAACTCAATCCGTAATTTAAGTACTTTATGGAAAAACAACTGACTCAGAAATGAACTTTAGAATAAAGACCTCTTATAAATTAAGGACTACCTTTATGAATGTTTACTTACATTAATTCTGAGAAACTCCTGCAGATAAGACTATAAATTCTGGTAGGGCCAAGCATAATTTATAACTGTATACCATCTATAGTTTCTATGGCTGGTTAGGTCTGTCGTTTGGAATATGATACAAATAAGATGAACATTGAATCTGCATCTCAAATGGCTTTCTTCCAGTTCAGTTAAAAAAAATTGACTGAACCCTTTGATCTTAGACCAATTAACCTCTCTAAACATCAGTTTCTCCTTCTCTGTAAGTATAATCATATTACTTACCTCATATGGTTGATGGAGGAATTAAATGAGAAAATCTGTGTAAAGTCCTTAGCACAGTGCCCACAACTAAAAATGCTAGCTATGATGACGATCATGAAGAGGGTGATAATGGCACGTGCGGCACTGAGCCAAGAACTGGAGATAGAAAGATGACCAAGATGTGGTCGGTGCCCTCAAAAGGGCTTATCCGTCTAGTGTGGAGACAGACACATAATCAGGGACAGCTGAGTGAGGATAAATTTCTAAACAATTCCTTGGACACAAATTATATTTTAAATCTTCGTTAGTGATAACAAAGTCTATAGTTAGTATAATTAGTATGTCATTGGTCATAAGCAAGATAGGTGAAAAATGTGGGTGAATAAGCACAAACTCATCTTTGAAGCTGGAAAAACAAAGTGAATGCCCTTTTGGGTCAGCAGTGTCACAGCTGCATACAAAAGACAGCCATAGCTATGGTGACACAATAATGTGGCTGTGCTCCAGGTAATGACAGTCTAGTTATTTGCAATGGGTTTTAGAGATTGAAGGACAAAGTAGATCATGAAATACTACTTAATATCCAAAAATGAAAGAGGTAAATTTTAAGATTGAAAATTATAGACTAATAGAACACATCTAAAAGTTTACCAGTTATCAAAATAAAGAAAAAAAAGATAATTTGAAGTACAAATTGATATAATTTTAAGAAAAGAAGGCCCTCAACAAGAAAAACCAAATATTTATAAAGCAAAAAAGCTTCACCGAGATAGTAAGTTTTCATCATTTTTATAGAGAGATTTTGATGTTAAAAGCAGAGCATCATTAAATCGGCTTACGAAGTTGGCAATATAGATAAAAAAGATGATTTACTAAATGCCAGGTGAGAATGAGATTTGATTTTGTTGAAAGTGTGGAAAATATATGTAATTTTTAAAATACAGAAGGACAAACCAGGCAGATATGCTCTAAATAGGCTTCTAATAAAGAGCTTCAATCAGCTACTCTTTTAGGTAACCCTGTGCTGCTTAAAGTCTTTAAATGTCCTAAAACAATCATAGCAGGGTGTCCCCAGAGCCTCCAGTTTCCAGTAAGGGATGAGTTCAACCCCCAACCCCCAGTGCGCTACACACACAATAACTTCCTCTTCCTCCCTACACCTTGTCTGATCATGCTTGGGGGTTCAGATAACCAGGCAACACTGCGATATATCCTTCCTTATGTACCTTCTTAAAAATCTTTACTCAGTGAGGGAGAGCTGAAGGGAATTAGGCCTATCCCCTCCTGGCCTGCGGCCACGTTCATTCTCTAAACAGAGAAGCCTAATGAAAGCAGGACACTGCAGAGCCATCTCCAGCAGTCTTTTAACTTGCACACAGCTTCAACAATTACACAACATTTTAAATCAAATATAACGAATGTTGCTTTTCAAGACCAGGCCAGGTGACTAGCGTGAGTTTCAGCATTATACTACCTCATCCAATGCCCCTTAACCTTCCCAGTGGAGCCATTCTCTTCACCAGGACACAGAGACATTCATGATGGACTTGCGTCCACAGTGCTGCTTCCTGAAGTCTTGGAAAGAGTGTCTCAAAGATGCTCTATGTCATATATCTCCCTCACCAGATGACTGAGAACCAATAACTTTCTCATAGACTGGGAATAATAATAATGATGATTATGATAATAACATCAAATATTTAATGAGGTTATATAACTTACCTAAAATAATAGTTAGTGGAAGAACTAGGCCTCAAATCCAGGCAGTCTGTCTGGTGAACCACCATTCTTAGCCATCCTACTTGACACTCATAGGTAACCAGTCTTACCAGAATGGGCCCTTTATTTAGAATTCAGGCCAACCTGACAAAGCCTTCATAATGGCTCTGATGAGCAAAGCAGAAAAAACAAAGCAAAACAAAACCCCCAAACAGAAAGCAAACCTTCCCACCTCTGATAAACAAACAAGTTCATCCATTAGCAGAGGTGGTTTTGTTTACTCTTCCCGTGTAGGTCACTGAGACTTAACAATGATCTCAGAGCAGTACATCAAGGAGTGTCAAGGGGAGTCAGCCTTTCTTCCTATGCAGATATGTCTATGTGATCCTTGAATTATAGGTTGGTGTATGATGTCTTCAAGAAACGGGGGATTCCAGGGATACTTGTCTAATTCTTGGGCAACTACAAGCTATGCTGATTCCATGTGAGCATTTGAGGCATCCTTCAATGAAAATGGCCAAACAAGAATACTCTGCCTGAATGGACTTGAGGACACGGGGAGGGGGGAGGGTAAATTGGGATGAAGTGAGAGCGTGGCATTGACATATACACACTACCAAATGTAAAATAGATAGCTACTGGGAAGCAGCCGCATAGCACAGGGAGATCAGCTCAGTGCTTTGTGACCACCTAGAGGGGTGGGATAGGGAGGGTGGGAGGGAGACGCAAGAGGGAGGGGATATGGGGATATATGTATACATATAGCTGATTCACTTTGCTATACAGCAGAAACTAACACAACATTGTAAAGCAATTATACTCCAATAAAGATGTTTAAAAAAAAAATACTCTGCCTACCATGATATTATCAGGGTGCATTCAAGTTCCACCTCTGCTCTTTAAAAGCTGTGGCAATTTGGGTAAATTACTTAATCTCCCTACGCCTCAGTTTCCTTATTTGTAAAGTGAAGATAATAAAACTACTTCATAGGGTCTTGTGAAGATTAAGTGAGTTAATGTATGTAAAGTACTTAGAATAGTGCCTGGCGTATAATAAATGCTATAAGTAGTATAATGGTGGTTGCTATATTCTCTCCGTTTCTACACACACACACACCCTTATATATACAATACACACACACGCACATGCACATGCACACACACACACAACAGTACAGATCCACATTCTTCAAGCTTCAGGATCCTCCCTGCTGTCTGATTCCTAGGATTACTGATGGGAGTAAGGCATGGTGACTCCTCATGGCAGGGTCTCACAGTTTTTCTGACTGCCTGTGCAAGCACCAGATAGGCCTACTCACAGAAGTAAACATACTGGGCAACTTGGTGCAAGTTTTAAGATGTTAGTGCCATTGAGCATGACATTTCTAGTATCTTTACATATCTACTTTACTGGACCAATCGACCAAAATACATCCTACCATCATTTCATATTTTTCATTCCTCTTAAGTATGGAAGCCCAGCAACTACCCATTACCCATTTTTCTTCTCTTAAAAGAGCTACTCAAATGCAAACCCTCCAGGAGACAGTCTCCTTTCCAAGGTTACACATGTACTGTGAAGTCTATTCCAAAGCTTCTCTTGCTAATAGCAGTTCCTTCAGTCAGAAATTCAGAGAAAATAAAAATCTAATGTGACTCTCAGAATCTCTAGAATTACCAAAAATAATTTTCAGATTTCTCCTCAACTTAATTCCCAGGACATGTTCAATTTGCCCTTTATCATGATATAAATTTTTAGATAACCTTTTGACTGAAGAACATCATGCTCCCCAATACCCACTCTCAGATTCTGGCATAAGTCGTATGAGCCAAGCTCCAGCAGTTAGTTACATGTCCTTCTGTTGTGTTGTATATCCTCTCCCTTTTCTTCAAAGCTACAGCTCACTTAAAGAAGGTCAGAGCAGGGGACTTCCCTGGTGGTCCAGTGGTAAAGAATCCGCCTGCCAATGCAGTGAATGCAGGTTTGATCCCTGGTCAGGGAACTAAGATCCCAAATGCCGCAGGGCAACTAAGCCCATGTGCCACAACTACTGAGCTTGAGTGCCTCAACTAGAGCCCGAGTGCCACAAACTACAGAGCCCAGGCACTCTGGAACCTGCGCGCCACAACTACAGAGCCCAAGTGCCCTGGAGCCTGTGCACCACAACTAGAGAAGAGAAAACCCACATGCCACAACTAGAGAGAAGCCCACACGCCACAACAAAAGATCCTGCAAGCCTCAACGAAGATCCCGTATGCTGCAACTAAGACCCACTGCAACAACAAAATAAATTAAATAAATAAATAATAAATCTTAAAAAAAATAAAATAAAACACAATCTACATTCCCACCCAAAGTCATGGTCAACTCCAAATCCATTTAGTCCTCATGATGTTCCTGTTAATATTATATATTTCAGAATTCAGCAAAATTGCTACCTAGTCTATGGTGACAGTTTTGCAATGTTCAGTATAACTTTCTTTAACCTTTTACTTAGATTCAAAATAGGCACATGAGTCAAAACAAATAGTATTAAAAGTTAAAAATTTTTGGCTCCCTTTCATTTTATCCTCATGAGAAATTAAAATATTTTTGACTATTTTAATAATTTATTTCTATGGTAGGTTATTCATACCCTCCATACAAAAAACTATTTCTATTTTTTAAATCAATGAAATTTATAAAAACTCATTTTTAATTAAAAAAATAATACCAGCCTAAGTATCATCTTTGACTTACATTTTTATTTTTATTTTTTTTTACATCTTTATTGGAGTATAATTGCTTTACAATGTTGTGTTAGTTTCTACTGTACAACAAAGTGAACCAGCTATATGTATACATATATCCCCATATACCCTCCCTCTTGAGCCTCCCTCCCATCCTCCCTAAACTCACCCCTTTAGGTCATCACAAAGTATCAAGCTGATCTCCCTGTGCTATGCTGCAGCTTCCCACTAGCCATCCACTTTACATTTGGTAGTGTATATATGTTAGTGTTACTCTCACTTCGTCCCAGCTTCCCTTTCCTCCCTGTGTCCTCAAATCCGTTCTCTACATCTGCATCTTTTTTTTTTTAAACATCTTTATTGGAGTATAACTGCTTTACAATTTTGTGTTAGTTTCTGCTGTATAACAAAGTGAATCAGCTATATGTATACATGTATTTCCATATCCCCTCCCTCTTCAGCCTCCCTCCCACCCTCCCTATCCCACCCCTCTAGGTGGTCACAAAGCACCAAGTTGATCTCCCTGCACTATGCAGCTGCTTCCCACTAGCTATCTATTTTACATTTGGTAGTGTGTATATGTCAATGCTACTCTCTCACTTCGTCCCAGCTTACCCTTCCCCCTCCCCATGTCCTCAAGTCCATTCTCTACATCTGCATCTTTATTCCTGTCCTGCTCCTAGGTTCATCAGAACCTTTCTTTTTTTTTTTTTAGATTCCATATACATGTGTTAGCATACACGTGTTTTTCTCTTTCTGACTTACTTCACTGTGTATGACAGACTCTAGGTCCATCCACCTCACTACAAATAGCTCAATTTCATTCCTTTTTATGGCTGAGTAATATTCCATTGTATGTATGTGCCACATCTTCTTTATCCATTCATCTGTCAATGGACACTTAGGTTGCTTCCATGTCCTGGCTATTGTAAATAGTGCTGAGGTGAATGTTGTGGTACATGACTCTTTTTGAAGTATGGTTTTCTCAGTGTATATGCCCAGGAGTGGGACTGCCGGGTCATAAGGTAGTTCTATTTTTAGTTTTCTAAGGAACCTCCATACTGTTCTCCATAGTGGCTGTATCAATTTACATTCCCACCAACAGTGCAAGATGGTTCCCTTTTCTCCACACCCTCTCCAGCATTTATTGTTTGTAGATTTTTTGATGATGGTCATTCTGACTGGTGTGAGATGATACCTCATTGTGGTTTTGATTTGCACTTCTCTAATGATTAGTGATGTTGAGCAACTTTTCATGTGTTGGTTGGCAATCTGTATGTCTTCTTTGGAGAAATGTCTATTTAGGTCTTCTGCCCATTTTTGGATTGGGTTGTTTGTTTTTTTGATATTGAGCTGCATGAGCAGCTTGTATATTTTGGAGATTAATCCTTTGTCAGTTGCTTCATTTGCAAATATCTTCTCCCATTCTGAGGGTTGTCTTTTCGTTTTGTTTATGGTTTCCTTTGCTGTGCAAAAGCTTTAAAGTTTCATTAGGTCCCATTTTTTTGTTTATGTTTTTATTTCCATTACTCTAGGAGGTGGGTCAAAAAGGATCTTGCTGTGATTTATGTCATAGAGTGTTCTGCCTATGTTTTCCTCTAAGAGTTTTATAGTGTCTGGCCTTACATTTAGGTCTTTAATCCACTTTGAGTTTATTTTTGTGTATGGTGTTAGGAAGTGTTCTAATTTCATTCTTTTACATGTAGCTGTCCAGTTTTCCCAACACCACTTATTGAAAAGGCTGTCTTTTCTCCATTGTATACTCTTGCCTCCTTTGTCAAAGATAAGGTGACCATATGTGCGTGGGTTTATCACTGGGCTTTCTATCCTGTTCCATTGATCTATATTTCTGTTTTTGTGCCGGTACCATACTGTCTTGATTACTGTAGCTTTGTAGTATAGTCTGAAGTCGGGGAGCCTGATTCCTCCAGCTCCGTTTTTCTTTCTCAAGATTGCTTTGGCTATTCGGGGTCTTTTTTGTTTCCATACAAATTGTAAAATTTCATGTTCTAGTTCTGTGAAAAATGCCATTGGTAATTTGATAGGGATTGCATTGAATCTGTAGATTGCTTTGGGTAGTATACTGACTTACATTTTGAACTTTCCTTAAAGAGCTAGATCCCTTGAGAGAATAACAGATATAGCTATGACCAAGGCCAGCTCAGAAATGTCTAATGGAGGATAATATGCTGGTGGGGAAGAAATGTTGGCACTTTACTCAACTCCTAGCTTTGGCCACCAAGTGGTGCTATCAATTCAGAGTGAACTGGCACTGGGGGAGTAGGGTTGGGTGGCTTTGGGTTGGTAAAGTGTAAAACCAGTCAGTAAATGCAGAGGACACTCACAAGTAGGATGTTCATAATTCTGTGTACTGTGAATTCATGTATCATCTCCCACTCAATGTCATCAGTATAAAAACAAGGGAGAAAATGAATTCATATAATCTTATTTTGGTGGTAAAGTCCATTGTACTCTGACAGGAAAATAACTGTTTATATAAAAATATTTGTCCCAAACTTTATCCTTTCAGGCTATGTAGCTATAAAAATAATCACACAATTTTGATTAATCTTCCTCCCTCTACAATATTCATCCAAATCCTCCCATTAAAACAAAAACAAAAAACCTTTACAGAAAAAACTATTCAGCGATAAGCATTACAAATTAATCAGTAATGTTAAGCATTTAAAAATATCTAATTTAATTTTAAAAACAGATATCAGCTCAATGGTTTTTCCTTAATTTCTACTGTAAACTTTTCCTGAGGAAATAGTTCCTCTGAGTGGATGAATGCCTTTCACATTCCAGCTTAGAAGTGACATGTGGGAACAGGGAACAGATGCAATGACTATATGTTTAGTTTTCTTATGTGATGCACCTAGAGGCCTATGAAGAATGTTAAAAGCATAACTAAAAGCTAAAAAAAAAAAAAAAAAAAAAAGACATAATAATTTACAATCCACTAGAAGAAGAACTGGAAATGTCTCTACAATGGAATGAACAATGATTTGAAAGCAGAACTTTGGGAAATCTGTACAACAATAAAAGTTAGGTTCACTGCTGTTCAATTAGACAGTTCTATCCCAAAGATGAGGAGACTTAGTAAGAATCAGTGTGTACCCAGTTGTCTCTGTACATGAACATCTGTGTTTTCTGAGAAAAATGTTTCCATCTGGAAAGACTGGGAGAAAAGTGTTGGAGCAGAGTTTACATCCTTCCATAAACTATCTTTATTTTCACTCTGGACAGGGGAGGCAATTCACATATGCTTATCCATCTCTATTGTCATACTTAGTTAAATCAAATTATGAAATCTTGGTTAAGCTTCTTAGGATAGCATCAAGATGAAGCAGAAGAGCAGAACATACATTTGCAAAGTTGGTTCTTACATGGATGTCCTAAAATAAATTTCTCAGATACAGTGCTTAAGTTGTTTATTTCTGTACGTACCTCACAAAACTATATAACTAGTATATCAATTCAATGAAACTTATATGGGTTGGGGGGCTAGCAAAATTCCTAAGGCTCTCTCCTAGTTATTTATTTAGTTGTGAAAATGTTCACAGAAACATTTATCTGTTAGTTTTTATATATAAGACAAGGATTAATGCCCCCCTCCCCCAAACTTAAAAGCCCAACAACTTTCCAGTCTTATGACAAATTGCCAAACCAGTTCTTCAGGCATTTCTTGGGAGAGACAGCATGCACATGCACGCATGAGTGTATGTTTTGAGGGAAGAGAAGAGTTATAATAGAAAGAGGGATAATCATATTACTTAGAAGCAAAGGAAAATTTTAAAGTAAAGGTAGAAACAATAATAAATAACAAAACCACTACTATGACTGATGGCAGTTACTTTCATATTGAGCACTAAGCCTCTGCCAGGCTCTGTGCTAAGTACTCGTATACAAATTTTATCTATATCTGTAGCAATATATTTTAGACTCCCAATAACCTTCTGAAATAGGTTTCATCAGCCTTTAAAAAAATTAACAGAGGAAATAGGGGCTCAGAGAGGATAAGTAACTTGTCCAAGACCACCCAGACTCTAGCTGGCATCTTGCTGACTTTCAAGTCTATGCTCTTGAATCTCTATGTTATGTTACTTCCTTTAGCACTTGTAACACTGTGAGTTTAGCATATCTTAGCCCCTTGTTTCTCAAAATGTGATCTGTGGATCACCTGTATTAGAATTGCCTAAAATATGGGCTCCACCACAGATCCACTGAATCAGAATCGGTTAGGTGGGGCCTGGGAATCTGTATCTTAAACAAACTCCTCAGGTGTTTTTTTAAGGCAGATAAAAGTTTGAGAACCAATGTCTTAGCCCTTTCACAAATAAGTCACCGAGTTTTTTCTTTTTTTTAAAGAAATGATGATATTCCATGTATAAGATGTTATTTTAGCATTGGCATGACATTACACAAATTTAATTTCACATTCAGAAGAAAAACATGTTGCTGCCAAATCAGTTCAAATGCCTAAATTTTGTTTCATAGATAGTTGCTGAGAAAAACACATTTTCCTGGAATTTCTACTTTTTTAAGTGTTAAAAAATTTTATTGCAGTCTAGAATAAGGATGTACCTCACTTTAGGCAATAGACATGTTCCAAATTGAAAATTATGGTGATGTGATAATTCTTTAGGTTCAAAAAATATATTTTATATTTCTAATTCAAAATTTCTAGAAGTAGAAAATACTATCTAAATATCACCAGTAGATATTATATACATTTGTTCCCCTCGATAAATGAACAAACATGAGTCAGCAGATGAAAAAGTCACCTTCAGACTATGTAGTAAAAAGCTGGGACATACAGTGCGTGCCAAGGAGAGAAGACACAAATGTTAGAAATGAGAACTGCAGCGGGTTCTTTACATTCTGAATCAGAGATTCCTTTCTAGAAATCCTATGATCCATGGACTTCCCTGGCAGTCCAGTGGTTAAGACTCCACCCTTCCAATGCAGGGGGTGCGGTTAGATTCCTGGCCAGGGAACTAAGATCCCACATGCCAAGCGGTGTGGCAAAAAAAAAAAAAATTAGAAAATCTATGATCCAATATCTATTGCGTGAACTAGAATGATCCAACAACAGTTGTGTGCTACTACTTCTAAATATAATTTATATATTTTCCATCTTTAAATAATATGAATAATGAAATGCAGATAGAAACAGTTATGAAGGATGTTTGAATTAGCTGAACAAATTGTGAGAGTAAAGAAATTCTGAAAGTAGGACAACAGTTTTAATTTTTCTTGTTAACTACAGAAGGAAAAAACTATAGAAAGAAAAGAACTTAGGAATGTTACCAATGGTTAAAACAGAGGGTATTAAAAAAGAAAAGAGCAAAAACAGTGTAAGCACCTTAAAATTTAAAGTCTCCTTTTAAAACAAACTTTACTATTTTCTTCACACTGTATTTTATTCATTATTGATCATTTTCAATAATCAAAGGACTATCCCAGTATATGTAATACATAGTAATAAATAAAATGCATAAATGTGCAAAGAGAACAATATTAACTTATTATAAATATTTCATTTAGTGTTTGATGGTGATATTCCTAATATATTAGTGTTTTTCATCTTTTGGTATTTTTTATTTCAAAGGAGACCTCGACAAATTTAAGTATTAAAGGGATCATATAAATAATAATAGCGGACGTTTACCAGGCACTGTAAAAATGATTGATATAAGGTACCTAATTCTCACAATTCTTAGCTGCCACACCACATCAACTCTGACTCAGTGTGAGAACATCTGAACTAATTATATTCACTAACCAGGGTTAAATTTTAACACTCAGTGTATAGTGCCTTAGGCATAACAAGGCTCAAAAAATATTTGTTGAATGAATGAAAATCACAAGACATAAAAGGATAAATGAATTTCACCCTTTATGGGAATTAAAGTAGGCTCTTTCCCTCAGTTTTTATGTTTCAAGCTGTAGCATCTTCATTCTATGAAAGTGGGAACTGAGGCTCATAGCTCTGAAGCTGGGCTAGTAAGCAGGAATGCATATAGCACAGTAGAATGGGATTCTGGCTATCATTCTCCCAGCCAGAGTTCCAACTCACCACTGGAAGGGCTAAGCCTAATGTTTTCAGGTGAAGGTATGCTGAGGATTAAGCTTGGAAGAAAAGCCTCTCCTGTAGTTATGCTACAGCAATGAAGGACAGATGGGCTTCAGTACTTAATGGACAGAAGTACCAGAGAGAAGGTTTACATGGAGACCTTGGAGAACTGGGCCTTGGCTCACTGTTCTTCCACCTGGCTATGACTCTGCTAATCAAGGACGTGACAGAATCAATCCTTTGACATATTTTTTTAATGCTTTTTATTTTTCTGAATATTGGATTAGAATATAATTTCATGAAACTGTACTATTTCTTGCAATTAGAAAGTGATTTTATATTATTTCATATTCTTGGAGTTAGGTGAGATAAAGTAACTAAAATCTTGACACAGCTAAAAACACACAGACACACAAAACAGACACCACATTTACCAAAAGTATGTTAGCATTTTACTTCCAAAAAGGAATGGATTCTATCAACTCTTAGAGTCTATCAAAGGATGTGGCTCATTGCCTTTGGAAATTGTGTTAAACAGTCACTTTGTACAAAATTTTCAGACATAAAATGTTAATTTTTTTTTTTTTACTGGCTTCTTGATAATGACACAAATTTAATTCCTTATGAATTTTCATTTATAATTATCTTAGCAGGGAACAATAGCTAAGTCTATACTATCTTGGAACCTTAGAGATCATTTTATTTACTTTACAGCACCAAATTCACTTAATTTGTTTTTACTTATGAAAGTTCCTTTGCAGAGACAGTATTATAATCTTGTCTATTTCATATTTTATGTCTGTAGAAGTCAAATGGAAACACTCTACTTTAATAAACTAAAAACTTCATTTTCTATTTCACCATGGCATGTCATATGGTGACAGAAAAAAATTTCTTTAATGAGAAATCTACACTTAATTTTTTTTTAGTTTTGTAAGTAAAATGCCAAAATAGATATCTCACTTAGTTTAATGTATATTTTTAATGACATGGCCTCTTTTCTCATTGTAACTTATATGAAAATATATACTATAGCTATTAAAAAAGAATCTCTACATAATGAAGACATTTTATTACATGGATACTATTTCCTATCCATACTTGTAAGAAGCACAGAAATATCATACTAAATGATAGAGGATATAGAATAACCAGATATAAAAAAACTTGTAAAACTTCCCTTTTATTTAGAAGATAGTTTCTATTTTTTGCCGACTTTATCAACTATGATTGTTCAAGTTATTCCTATTACTGTAGGGTTCCCTCCTTTCACTTTGTTATAAGTGTGAATAAATTACAATGTCTTAAGCCATATGAACAAAATTCAATGTACAAAAATATGATTTTTCAGGATAAGAGAAAATTTAAAGAATAGTATATGGGAATATCAGAAATACATGTGTTAAATGTGAGAAAAGTTGCCAAAAATTTTCTCTACACAAAACCTGAAAAGTGTTACTATATTAAACTTCCTTTCCTTCCTTCCCTGGTTATTTATTAGCTGTATAGAATCAGTTTAACTCTAAGTTCAGATGTCTTTACATATAAAAATATACCCAGTTTTGGTTTTCATTTTCCCTTTCTAGATATGGGTATGGTGAGGGATAGAGTTGACTACTCCCAATCTCCTAGTAAGTGTACAGTGACTGCTAGAAAAAAGAGATAGAGCTGGTGAAAAATATGTTCCTTACAAATACATAATTTAACTATCATAAAATGTTTTTTAATCAAAGAAGACATTTTCACAGTATTCACTGAGGCAATCTTAACTTTATGTTGTTATCCATACTCTAAACCATAAAAACTACACTATCTGCCACTTTCTAAATCATAGAATCAAATGGTCTATATAGACCCTGTTTTAATGTTAATGAATTTATAGACACAAATAGCTAGCATCAAGGCTATGAAAAGTGAAAAGCAGAACACTTCAAGCATTTAATACAGCTAAAGGGGCAGATTAGAGATGAATAACAAAATCACCTGGTAAAAAAGGAAAAAGGTGTAGCATTAAAAGGCTTTTTGCTTTATATGTGAAACAATACTGAGAAACATGTATTTTAGCACTTGTACTCAACAGGCACTCCAAACTATGCACTGATGAGAACAGAAACCCATCCTTTCTAATAATCTTGTGACAAAAGCTAAAAGACACATCCTATTAACTACTGATCTCAACTGCTAATGCAGAGTACTTCCTGGTGCCTTTTATGTAGAATGCTGCTATTAAAAAACCACTAAACATTCACTGTGAACAACACAGAATCATTCATCTTTTATCAGCATCTCTTGTTAGAAGAGTATGAGTGGGGCTGAAGGTGTCATTGATATTATGGAGTGGAAATTAATCAGAAATTTTTCTCATATTTTCCTCATCTCACTAATTTACTTTTGTACAAATTTCCTCCTGTTAAAAAGTTCATACCCAACCCCCTGTTGTACTCTTTTAAGTTGAGAATATTCAACGAGTGCGTCCACTGAAAAGCACCAAGTCCTAACACAAAAAGCATTCGAAATTCTCATTTAGTTGTCTTTATTTTGCTAGCGCCATGTGGTCCTTGAAGATGTAGAAAACACGGGAAGCTGAGTAAAGATCAGAGCAAGCTCATTAGCATTCTGACAAAATTGGAGTGGTGGAGATGTATAGTTTGCCTAGTTTGTCGTTTTGAAAGCTACCGGTGGTAAGCTTTCTATTTCATTGTGCTTTTGTCTTTTGGGGGGGTTTCAAAGCAGCAGGGTATTTGTTAGCCCTAGGTTTGCACAATGCATTGTGGGAACCTTTCCTGCACATTCAGCCCTATATAGTATCATTCCAGTCTGAGTCAAAAAGTTTTTTTTTTTTTCACCATTTATAAGAAAGGACATGTGTGTGAATCTTAGTGCACAGCCTCAATACATTTATCACAGCTTTGTCTTTCTCTTTTGCCTGAATCATAAAGTCCACAAAAAGTCAGAATAAGAATCTGAAGGACATAATTTTCAATCTTTTAAAAATGTCATTCATTTCAGACCACAACATTAAAACATTAATTTATTTTCTGCTCTTTGTCGTAAACAACTAACAACAACCCGCAGGACTGACAAAGTTAGTTAAAATTCAAAACCTTACTGCTTACTATAATAGACTTTAATTCTACTTTTGAAAATAGTATAGAGGAAAAAAAGTGGTTTATGTTTTAGAATTTATGTAAATAAAGAATACCCCTTAGAAGAATTAAATAAGTTATTACCCTAGTCATTTGATTTTCTTCATCGTCTTCTTTTTCTTTTCTTTTCCTTTTTTTTTTTTTTAAACATAAGGCTCACTTTGAAGAGCTAAATGGGCTACATTAATGCTACTATTCAGCATGAATGTTTCCAAGTTGCAATGAAATGGATAAAGGTCTTTGGGGATGAATTTATCTGCTAAATCCTTGTGGTTGCCCTCCTATCTTGGATGATGACCCAAAAGAATGTCAACAGCTCATTTTCCCAGAGAGCTGGAAGGAGTCCCTATGCAAGCATAATCTGCACATTCTCAAAGAACCATTTCAAACATTATATTTCACAAGCGGTTTTAAGTGATTTTCCTCTCATCTCTAGTATCCTAACAGTACTTTGGATATCAATGCCTCTGAAATGAGGGTTAAACAAAGTTTACACATGAATTCTACATATGGCATAGAAATTTTTAGATTTTCAATATATATTTTAGAAACACGGTTATCTTGTTACAATAATATATTTATGGCACTGAGTTAAATGTCTAAACTAAAGATTAGTAACCACATTTTCTATTATAAAAAATGTGCTTTTTTATTATTAGTTGTCATTTTGCTTAGAATCAAACCTTATTTATGAGAAGTGTTCATAGTTTTTCTTAATTTCTAATTATTAAAAACCCAGAGGAAGCTAAAGAGCAGTGATGAGTGCAATATAGTATATGAGTAATCTGGTAAAAATAGTTAATAGTAAGAGAATGGATCATTTCTATATGAAGTCTCTGACAGAATAGCATTTGGTTATATTCCATTTTATTTCCTTTGTACAGTAAGTGATATGTTGTCATGGGGGGGTAGATTTTGTATATTAACTATTCATATTATATTAGAGCATGTAATTAAAATGATACATTTTTAATGTAATGATACATTTTTAATGTAATTAAAATGATACATTTCTTCATTTCTAATTTAAGCTCTAATTTTCACCCCTTTAGGCTTTTCTTAGGCCTTCTTCTACAATTTAAAAATCATTCTTAAAACAAACAAAAACAGAAAAAAAAACTATGTATAATTTTGTGGTTATAGTGTAAGCCTATTTATATATTGTTAGAACATGAAACTTGAGTAACTTATAGCTTAATATTTAAGTGTATCCCAACATTGAGCTGTTCTACTGCTAGCTTTAAAATTATTTAAAAAATGGATGTTACCACAGTAATAATGACAGAATTAGTTCTATACTTTGCAATATGAGTATAGCCACAAAAATTATTTATCTACTTCACTGAATTCTCCTACCAAAGTTTCTTGAATAAAATTGTTTGGAGTAGCTATATCAAATTAGAGAGCAGTCAGGAGTGTCTAAGTCCAGCTTTAAAACAAATATCTTAACAATTACTTAGCCATATGGAAAATAGGGTATGTCTCTCCCAAAACCATTTAAAAAATATATTGTCTATCTTGAATTTAGACTTCATTAGAAACCATTTCTGACTTGTAATACCAAGATTGCTGAAATACCACCTTTTAAACAACCATGAAAAGACATGTAAAAAAGCTGAACTCTTTAAAGCTGCCAATGAATGATTTTGATTTTTAAAGCATAAAAAAAAATGGAGTTAGAGCATTATGAGTAAACAAACACAGTTGTATAGTTAGATACAGATACACAGATGCTAATGTAGCTTTTTTTACATTATGCCAAATTTGAAGCCTCTTCACAAGTGTTCACATTGTACTTGTGTTTGGGTTCCTACGACTTAAAGGCCAGATGCTTTTCACAAATGACCAACAGTTGTAGTTAGAATAAATTAATGATTGATTTTTTTAAAGCTTTGATGGAATTAAGCATACTTCTTTTCTCAATGTGCCTATGTGAATGTTTGCCCGTTAAACTTTTTTTTTTTTTTTTTTTTTGACAAGTGAGGCCACCCGGCAGAAAACAACTGATGCAAAACCCAGGAGTAATCCCTCTGTTTAGTTCAACACTATGGTTAGCCT